>NC_048902.1:3688590-3839742 GCF_011077185.1 Oxyura jamaicensis | reverse complement strand
GGGCTGCGCAGCGGCTGCCCCGAGCGGGGCGGGCCCGGAGCGGCGGCCGCTCGGCTGCTGAGCCGCTCGGGCGAGCCCCTCGCCTGGGAGGAAGTCCCGGGGGGGCCGGCGGGGGGGTTAAGGCTCCCGTGTCCGCCGCCGAGTGCTCAGCCCGCGAGGGCCGGCGGGGAGGTGAGCGTGGGGCCCCGGAGGCAGCCGGCAGCGAGCGGGCGATTTACGGTCCTGGGTTCGGACTTGAGCATGGGGGCTGCGTCGGCTCTTCCGGGACCTGCCCCACGGGAACGCCGCGAGCCGCACGGCCCTGCGGCCCCGGGTGCACCCGCACCCAGCGCTCCTGCAGCTCCGGGCATCTGGCAGCAGCGGCACAGCCCCTGGGAACCGGGGAAGTCACAGCCAAAAGGAGAGGCTGGTGTGGGGAACAAAACGCAGAACAAATACATGGAATGGCAGTTTTGAGACAGATTATCATTTCTCTCCCTGTAATTACCTTGAAATAATTAAGACCACGAAAGAGTACGCTTATGGCTATGTGGTGTCCTTGACCACTACGATGCTAAGGAGCACACTGCTGCGGCTACGTGCTGCTTCCTGATACGGAGAATGACAAAGAAAGGGAAGTAATTTGCTACCCACTGAGCTACTGGTGCCTCACCCTCAAAGTGTCCATTCTCTTCCATCTCTCAGTTCCCTGTCCCTAGGGCAAGAGGCTGAGCCACCAGGGCAAGATGCTGAGCCATCAACATGGTATGATCTGAGGAAGAGAGGAAGAAAGTGTTGTGCAGGCCTGGAGGAGGGAATGAAAGGTCCGCACTTAGGATTCAGTCTTTTGTGTTTTCCCAGCTACTGTTCTATTCTCCACCTGAGGAAGGTAATACAGCACCCGGCAAAAGAGCCAGAACAACCACTGGTACTTGGATTTCTCGCAAGTTGGGCTGAATGTTACCTCTACCATTCTGTGTGAAGATGTCTCATGCCCACAATCACATTTCCGTACGAATCATCCGTTGTCATAACTCACAGCAGCAATCCTGCTTTCAGAGGGGGGTTGCAGGTGGAGGATCCCTTTCAATAACAGGGATGTGTTTTTCCACAAGTATGTCACTTTCTTGCTGGGCTGTCTCTCAGCAGCGGTCACTACCCGTTCCTGGTCATTCTGACAAGCAGAAATGTCTCAGCTTAAATGCTGGTGTGCAGCCAGCTGATGGCCTTTGTGTGGTTTCAGGTAGGAAGAAGTTCACATACCTGTGAAGTTCTCCTTATTAGTGAGAAGCTGTGCCTTCAGAACTTCTTTCCCCTCTGAGAAAATGTGTGTCCACAGGGCTTTCTAGTCATTGCCAGGCACAGACAGGAGATGTGCTTTTCCAAGAACAGGCACAGAAACTAAACTTGCAGCACACTACGGGAAAGGACCTTTCTTCCCATGCCCAACAGTATGATGAGGTGAGGTACAATAATCGGATCTCTGGGAGAACTTGCATGGTCTGCATCAGCTTTGAGAATTACTATTAATTTGATGGAAATCTTTTTGGTGCAGATGGACAGAAAAGACTTGTCCATGGATAATACAAAGACCAATAATACAAATCCAGTTTTCTTAGCTTTGTCTGATTTGCTAGCAGCTTTTCCTGCTTCTTAGGAAATAGTAGCAGGCCGTCTGCCTCATATACCAGTATCTCTTTCAACTGGAGGATCTTCTGCTTTTGGGCATACCCCCAAATTAAAATCCTCTAAGAAAGAATAACCTGTATGCACAGTTAGTATTCTGCTTTTGTTTGGATGCTCTATGAATCATCTCCTTCCCTTTCCCGAAAGCAGCAAGCTGCACAAGGGTAGTAAAGAGTCTAACTCGCTTTCTACCTTGCTAATTTAATTGGCTGTGTATCCCATGCACCCACCATGCACCCACTTCAGCCATTCTGCGGGATGTGTGGTCCTGTGTGCATAGGAAACATTTGAAAATGCCTCATAATCTCTAAGCTCTGCCAAGACAGAAAACAATCTGTAGACGTGAGACTCAAAAACAAACAAACAAATCCAAAACAAACCAAACCAAAAAACACCAAACCTTACCAAACAAACATCTCTTTGCATGGAAGCAACATTTGGAATAACAACGTTTTCTCCCTCCCAAAAGCTCAGATACACTACAGAGATTATGGATGGAGCTGCTGGTATTGAACGAACACCTGGTACCCCAGGTATGAAATAAGACGCTCAAGATAAGATGTTGCAGAAATGTGAGACATACATAGAAGGGCTGCAAAAAAGTTCAAAGTTGCAGAATTGTTTTTGTATGAAGACAGGATAAAGAAACTTGGGATCTTCAGCTTTGACAAAAACAGTAGCGGGGAGAGGGCAACAGAGGCTTCAAAAGTCATGACTGGTATGCAGAAGTGAGTGGGGAATAGCGATTCTTTACTTCCTACCCTTGCAAACAATGGATTTGAAATCAATCAGGCACCATATCTATGTACAAAATTAAATAATGGCAGTGGATACTCTGCTTATGAAAGGTATAAATGCTCTCAAAAAGCAGTTGGATAAACTCATGGAAGACAAGCTACAAGGACTGTAAATCACATATATATCTATACAGCTACTGACTTGACTCGGGAGGTCCTTGAATTTTAAGGTTTGCTTTCTCTCTCAGCCCCCATGGAGACTTAAGTCAAGAAGTGACACGCCATAGACAATCCTCTCCCTCTTTCAATCCCTGAGAGATGAGGGAGAAACATCTGCTTGGTTTCAGCTTGGACCCATGACCCTACCTGGCTGGCTGTGATAAAGTCTGAAGTAGATTTGCCAGGATTTACAGCTCTTACTCCCTGCAAGGGTCATAGCACCCTTCTGCAGGCACTTCTTGCCGTCTGTGCTTTGGACGTGGCACTACAGAAACAGGATGGGGGAATGGAAAGTAAATCACCACTTGATTAGTTTGACTAAACCAACACTATTCTTTGTATTTTTACACTTGTACCGACTGCATAAAACATACACACAGCCATACAGACTGCTCAGACTCTTTACAATGTGGTGGCAGAAAATAATCTGAAAAAGGTGGATGAGCTTTTAGTTCAAAACCTTACAGTGCTTTGTGAATGCAATGATCCAAGAGAACAGCAGGTTAATTACAAGCTGACACTATAACGTGAATATCTAGGGCAATACTTGTTGTGAAACAGCTAATGTGATTATACAGAAACTGTACCAAATTTGAAGTGTAAGTACCTTTTTTACACCAGCATCACTTGTCTAGGAGGTAAAAGGCCATTATGCTGCAGGAAAAATGAAACAGTGTCACAGAAACAACAGGCCTTAATGTTAAAAGTCACAAGATGAGCAACAGGACATACAATACATGGAGCAGGGAACAGGTCTCCTCTCACAGAACAGCAAACTGTGTCAGCAATACTGTTGGACTAGGCAGCCTGGCCTTACCTTAACAACTTGCCTCAATGTGGCCATGTTAAAAGGCTCATTTTTTTCATCAATGTCTTCCCTCCATCTACAGACTAACAGCTGACAGAGTCCAGAGGAAAAATCCCAGTAAAACCTTATCAGCTGGAATATTAGTCCTGTGGGATCGGGGAATAATTGTGGAGTTACAAATTGTGCAAGAACTTACACAAATGGTCATTAAGGTTATAAATTCCCATTTGTATTGCTACAAAAATGAGGTGTTATAATTAACTTCTAATAGTCTTCACTTTCCAGAGGGATTAAAATCTATTCTGCCTTCTTCATCCCGAAGGCATGAAACCCATTTATAGCAAAGACTGTCAAACGGACAGATGCATATAAAATATTTCAGAACCAGACTTGTTAAGACCCGTGGGCTTGATCACCTATTTTTCCTCAGAGCTGTACTTTTTATTTATTTATTTATTTATTATTATTATTCCCCCCTGCCTCTGGCTAGCTTTCACCTTTGTATTTTATAGATATGCACTAGATATGTATTTTATAGATGTGCACACATATGCACAGCATCATGTAATTCTCAAACTTTCTTTTTTGGGCATTACAGCTAGCATGAAAACGCTGGCCTGTTAACAGACATAAAACAGCTTGTTAGGGGATGGTCATCTGAAACTGAGCCTCCAAACTCTATAGTCGTAGGCTTCATTATATGCAATATACAAACCAAAGTATAATATTGTACAGTTCTGGTCTTGAGCAATGTTTGTATCTTGCAGTGGCAAATACGCCTTTGCTACATTTTGGAGCTAGTCTGGTTTGCAGTTAGCCTTTTGAAGTGACATAGCATAGCTATCAGTATATCCAGCTTGGTTTAGCTACAAGCATCAAATCACTTCTCAAACCTTTTGACATAACTGTTTGCTGTCACGTAACACTCTCAGTACATGGCTACTACAGGATTACTACAGAAGCTCAGAACCTCCCCTGCTGATCTCACATACACACGTCTATAATTAGGAATTCCTATACCAGGACTTTGAAATGCAGAATATACATTTTATTTTGCAAAGCCTTCAGTACCCATTTTATGTGATTATTTCAGTTATAGTTGAACTAAATCAAAAAATTCCTGGAGTTACCTACAGTAGCAGCTCAATTCCACTTTTACTGGTCATCAGTCACTGACTATCTCTGCAGTAACATTTTTTCTCTTAATGCTTTCTGTTTGTAATTGTTTTCTTACATCCTAATTACAATCCATCTTCCTGCTGAGGTTCTCAAAGTACTTTTTCAACTATGTAGCAATGAACTCTCAGAATCCTAGATAGTTCAATAAATAAATAATACAAGGCAATGGTAACTATCATTTCCTGTAGAAGAGACAGAAAGGACAAAACAGAATGGGTTTGTCACTCAAATTCATATCTGGACAAGAATGCAGAACCAGCCATCAAAGCTACTTAGGTAATGGTAACAGCAACAGGATTCTGCCATGTACCTTTATGCACATGTATGCATCTTTGTGTATTTCATGCTGTTTGTGCATTTAGCAGCTAGTGAGAACAATGAGGATTATGGCTGGTAACTAAGAATTGCAGACTTAGAGTGCTAAAAAGCAACTTAGAGTGAAATAAAAATTATAGTTAAGATTTTAGAGAAAGGTGCAAAGCCCTAGAGAGGCATGTTTTCAGCTTTGTTTGGAAGGGGTTTTGATTGAGCATGTCTATAAGTCATAATATTTACATAGCTATAGCCATGACCTTTGTTTTATTAAAATAAAGGGTTGCAGTTTACTGAAATCTACTGTTAAGACAGATATTAAATATATAGAGACAAATGTAGCACAGTTGCATTTATCAGAAATACGTGGCTGCACATGAAAGAAAGAAAACAGTTTTGTCATTTTTCAGTCACTAACTCTTAGGTCTCTAGGTAGCACCACCTCCCATTTTGCTGAAGCATGTAGGGCATCGGTTCAGTTCCTATTCAGCAGAAGTACCACCCCTTGATTCATCTTCACTATTTCCTCTTTCACATGAATCTCCTAGTCAGTTAGCATATGGTCACAGCCCATAGCAATGTGCCCTGAGATAGATACTCAGTTCTAGAAGCCTGTCATTTTTCCTTCAGCAGCAGGCTTTGTTTTAGTCAGCCTATGCTATGCAAGCAGGACAGTTGAATATAAACATCAGGTAAAAATAACGCAGCATAGGAGCAGCAGCATTGCTCATGCAGGGGTGTGACTTGGCCAGGTCATGTAATTGAACTGGTTAAGGTAGGTAGGAGAGCAAAAACAGGCACGCCCACCATTAGCACCACAGTTATATCGTTGGGTAGTTGCTTTTAAAACTATTCCACTCCCTAGAGATAATATCAAAGGATAGATCTCTTCCAAAAGGTTATTTTTTCAGTCCTGTTATTGTGGCAGGAAACAAGTAAATTTTAGGCAGAGGTAAAGTGTGAAGTACAAGTTCTACAGATGAGAGTAATGGACATGTTTCAGGGACCGAGAGTGTTAAAGACAGGAAATCAATGCATATATTTTACTTCCAACTTGCAAAGGGGAAGATTTTGCCTTAGTTCTTTATTTCTCCATAGGAAATGAAACAGAAGAGGAAGAAGGGGGAAAAACTACCTTCTGTTCCATTTTATGATAGAAGCCTGGAATAAAAAGTAGCAGACTTCAGCCCTACTTCAGGGCAGAGGATGATGGAATATTTTTCTAATCAATAAAAGCAAACAGGCATTCTCTTGAGTACCTGCACATATACTACAAAAGTTCTTCATTGTCTGGCTGTGCCTGGTTTTAGACCTGGTTTAAGGCCTTCATTCTTCCATGTTCCCCATTTCAGAATGATGCTCATGACACTTTTTTATTTTAGTGATATTATTTTATTGATATGATACGATATTGATATGATATTGATATGATATGATATTATTTTAGTGATAATTATTAGTGATTTTCCCAGCCCATTGCCTGTTCACACCCATAGCTGACACAAGGAGCCATGCATAAAATTTGTGAAGTGGAAGATCTCATTCTTTTATTTTCTGTCTAAATACTACTAAAATGTTTACTAGAAATCATGCAAAAAGAAAATAAGGTGGAAGGGTGGGAATTTTAACCATAAAACACCAGACCATACTGATCTTTGATCTCAGGCGACTATCATCAGGAAAACTTTGGTCCCTCCAGCCCTAAAAAACATTCTAGTGGACCTATCTGTATCTACAGCATAAGGAAAAAATTTTATCCCATCAAGAACTGTCTACTTTCCTCTGTGCACAAGCCATTATAGTAATCAAAAAAGAAGTAAAGTTATAATCCATACCGAAGATATCATTGGGCCTAACTGAGGTGAAGTTATTAGGAGGGAGTATATAGGGAGGACTAAATAGTTAAGGGCACTTACTAAAAGCTCAGTCATAGTGACTAAATATTACTTAGGAAAATGCCCCTCTAACCAGTGTCCCAGTCTTAGGAAGGAAATGTATTCACACACCTAGCCACTTATGTATTTGGTCATACACTGTATCCGTGAGTCTGGATGGCCACTCCTCACATTTCTTGCATGTCATCCTCTTCAGCCCAGGGGGAAGAGCATGTTTTTCCTTCAACTGCATATGGTTCATCACCTAGTTAGCAAGAATGCAGCTGACAGAAGCATAGTTCTGGGTCTTGTTCACAGAACAAGAGATGTGAATTATTCCAGGAAGTCACTTTCAAGAAATACTACAGCCTTTAAAATGGATGAAACCGGTATCGGTGACCTGAACCAGTGCAGCAGGATTTCCTGACATTCTGACTGTCTGATGACAGTGTGAAATCCAAGTAAACCTTTGGCTTTGGGTGACAAATGCTGGTCTACAAAAGGAAATTAACCAGTTTGCAAGATTGCTCGTAATTCAGAAATAAAGTTTCTATTCTGAAATTAAACCATTCCCTCGGTGGATTTATTCCTATCAGGTTCCTCTCTGCAGAGAATAACACACAAAAAAATGTAGTGAGTACCCTGTCAAAAGACCTTGGAAATGACTTGAAAGAGCCATTAATTTCCATGGAGTTTTGACTTACTCTGTAAATTTATTCCAATAAGGAGATCTGGAAGGAGGAAATACCCACTAAAATCTTTCCCCGTGTTTCAAAATGGGCCTACATTTTACCTCTACTTGTATCCAAGAGAAATGCAGAAAAAATATGCAGAAAGGAGTGCACAGTAAGTGACTCTATGTTATGACAAACTCTTTGCAGGCTCTGGGGAGGGCCACTCCTCTTTTGCATAATTCAACTCCATTTTATCTTACTCTTTCTATTCAAATGCCTGAGCCCTGTCGCTAGTGCTTCCACCATGCTTCTGTAAAAGAATTTCAAACCATGTCTGCTGATGAAGTCTTTAAGTTCCCCAACCAAATTTTAATAATATATATTTAATTTTGTAGATATACGGTATTTATAAAAGCATGATTAATGTTGACTGGAAAATTGGATTTCCATAATTAATTGTTATCCTTTCCCTTTCTCATAACTTCACCATGCTCAGGCATTTTGTTGCACTTCTGGCCTATCCAGATTATTTCTTCAAGACATTTATTTATTATAGGTTAATAGAGCACCATCCCCACCTCTGGAAATCTTCCAAAGGTGTTACCTGAAAGCTTGACAAGCTACCAAACCATCTGGACTGCATAACTAACACAAGAGAATCTATTAGTCCTCCTTGAGTTGGTCTATAGCTTGCCCTGGCAGAATTTCATCTTCACCTGGCAGAGGGAAACAGAAAGGGCGTATCTCAAGAAGTGTCTTTAAATTCTTCCCAGCTGCACACTTAATTTTTGCAGAAGTATTTCAGCATGGAAAAATATCACTAGAAGGCTTCTGTATTTATAACAAAATGCACCTTCAGCAAGGAGTGTTCTTTTCCCATTAAAATTGTCTAATTCAAAGGTTATTTTCTCTTAATACACACATACACAGTCATATGCCTAACAGTTGATTAACCACATCTTTTAGTTCGTACAATATAACCTTGCTGATTTTAGAACTGCAGTGTTAATATAAGCAGAGAAAGCAGGTAAAAGAGGCATATGGAGAGAAATGAATGCCTAGAACAGCCCTGTCTGGAACACCTATTCTCCCTGATGCAGAATAAGAATAGAAAGACACAGAATATCGCCAAAAGACAATTGCCCTACTTCTACTCTTATTTTCACAGGCATCTGCCTGATAATAACCAAGAAGTAAACGGAGGTGCTCTGGATATTAATGTGGGTTAATAGAATTAAAGTAGTACAAAAGAACTATCTTATTGCTTTTTATAATTAACCTGGAGGTCCATTGCCATTGCAGGTCACTGAACAAAGAAGTTGCTAGTATTGAAGGAAGGAGGTACGATGTATGTACAGGATCAGGTTTCGGTCAGGCAAGAACAGTGAACTAGCTAGCACAAATTCAGTCAGAGTTATCAGTTAGGTTTACCCACATGGCTAGCAATTGTTAGAGAGACTGATACTAGTCTCCTGTGACACAACTGACTCTAGACTGCGCAGGGGAAAGAGAGGAGGGGATTTGCCTTCCTGAGGGGCACTGGGAATTGTCCACTATTGAAAACAGGATGTTAGACCATCACTCTGTCCCTGGAAATTTCTATATTTCTGACTTTCAACAAAGGACTAATAGTAAGGCCCAATCCTCCTGCCTCTAAAATCAATAGCAAAATTCCCAGTAAGTTCTACAGGTGTTGTACAGAGACTATAATCAAGTAATACATTAATTGCATATACTGGATAAAAGAAAGCAAGTGTTGTCTGTTCATTTTCTAGCTTGGTTTATTTGAGTAAACCTTCTAGGGGAAGTAACGAACACCAGACATCATCTTCAATCAGCTATCCTATGACACACACTTTACTTTTGCTAAATTGTTAGAATGCAAAATACACCAAAATATTCTGACCACACACAGGCTAACAGGCTCTTAAGAAAGAATTTTGGTACATTTCCAACTTCTCATATTACTGGAGTTACAGTATCTCTATGAATTTTAGGGTTCTCTTATGTTAATATATGTTTGGCGTTCTGTTGAATACAGTTAAACAAACAGATCCTATAGAATTAACCACTAGACAAAAGTGGTTGAAACAACCTCTAGAATTTTATGCCCACTGAGCATTTCTGTCCCTGTCCTTAAGGTGACGAGTTGAAACAGGTTTCTCAATAAAATAGTTTTTTCTTTTCCTTGACTCATGAGAGGGGACAGCAGCCAATGTGTTCATAAACCACAGCTGAAGATGGTTGAATATATATTCTTGAATATATCAAGAAAACTTTTGGGGTACTACAACAGTTGTCCAAATCTTCCTGTATAATACAATAACGTCTCTATATTAATCCGTTGTAACTATAAACAGTATCTCACCCCGAGATTTAGAATCATTTAATTATAAAGGTGATCCTTTGATGGCAACAGAGGGACCTAGAAAAATAGCAAATTGGAACACATAATTGGATATTTGGCTGAAGTTTTGACCCCAGTGGGAACCTGACATTAACTTCCTCATCTCTAGGCTGGATTTTTGCAGTGCAGGACAAGCACAAACAGATACAAATTAACATCAGCACTAAAGATATCTGAAATAAGTTTGGTGGTTGTTGTTTTATTTTATTTACTCGCTACTAGCCCAGTTCCAGAGCCTCCTTGAGCATATACTGACAACCACATAGCTTTAAGATTATTTGGAATCTACTTGTGCTGGCACAGATCAATTGTCTTTCATTTCACTGATCTACAGAACCTATACAAAGTCTTCAGTTTTTAACCTTTTCTGGCTGATATAGTTTATTTTTCTTGCACTAATACCAGAAATAGCTGAAGTATACAGGTCAGGTTCCTTGCCTACCTTTAAGTTACCCTATTTTGGTACCAGCAACAACTTTGCAACAGCAACACACAGGTTATAATGCAATGACTTACCCTGTTACATAGATATAACTTGGAATTCCAGTGTTTCTGTAGCCACATATGGTCTAGACACTTGTAATTGTTGTGACTGAAAGTTTATCTGTATTTTGGTCAACACCATCTGATCATTTTAATGCAAAATCTTCAAAAAATATTAGCTTTTAGCTTTGTGGAAATTCTGAGTTTTCCTTTGGACAAGAAGAGCACGATTTTGTACAGAACTCCATGATACAAACAGGGGAACCTGTTCAAGTAGAAACTATGATCTCAATCACCTATTAAACACGACAAATTCCTGATGACATGGCTAACGTAAAATCTGTAAATAAATCATACTCATTTCACCACAGTTCATTACTGTCTTGTGTGAATTCTAGAAAAGTGGAGTAACTTTTAGGGTCCACACAGTGAAATGGTGACCCCTCAAAATTCACTAGTCTGCAGAGGTCACGTTCTGCACTTCACAAGCAGTATCTTTGCAAATGGACTGGTCACTGGTGTTGATCTATATCCCAGTAAACAAGCATCAAACAGGTCTTGGTTTCTGTGAAAGGGAGAGATACAAGGATCATGTCATGTCAGATGAAAAAAGGGGAAACTTCTGAGAAAGATCACAGCAAAATAACCCCTAACAAAAGCTCAAACACACTCATATTTCTATTACATTGCTGACGCCTTTCTAGGTCAGTGCCTGAAGTTAGGTGGAATGAACTCAGATCTAAAATGATGCTGGAAATCATTTGTTTGAAAGTACCTTGAAGTTTTGAGGCAAAAGACAACTCAGTTTCCGAGAAATTGTCTCTCTCAAGTTGTAGTCCAGCTCTAGACACTAACTACCTCACACTGTTTCTCAGATCATCACTTGCTCTTATACAGAGTAGTACAGATGCTGAGACTGCATCAGAGCTGTCTACCTTGTCAGTGGCCAGGATTTCCTGTTTCAGAGAGAGAGATGTAAGAACTCCACAAGAGACAGATATTAATTATCTTCCCATTCCCTCTAAATATTTCCCTGGATTTCTAATCATTACAAATTAGCTTACTTTCTGAGCTATAGGTTTAGTAAAGTCTGATGATACATTTTCATGAATAGTGGGTATTCTTACCAATTATGAAACTTCTGCTTCTTGCTAAATTGTCATCATCAGCACCAGAGAGTTCCACAGTCTGTGGAACTCTATATGCTGTATACAAAAGCACCAGTTTTTGATACTTCTTACTCCCTTCTAGTGATGGTCTCTGTGCCACAGCGTTACAAGACAGAGTAGAGTAGATGTTGATCAATGCTCTTTGTGTCCTTCATCACACACTACAAACCTCTGAACAAGTTCAGTATATCCAGGTGCTCTTCAAATTAAGTTCTCCAGACCTGGGACCATCATCAGTTTTCTGTGAATCTGTTCTAATGATGCAATAGTATATTTGAGTACTTTTTACAGCAGCAGCACTTCTATAGGAAAGCATCACACCCCTTTTCACTTTAGTCACTTCACTCACCTTAATATCTTAAACGCTATTTTGACTATAGTTCTATACTGAGAAGGATCTTCATTGAGCAGATCACTTTCTGTAGGGCATACTTCTCAGAATGGCAGCCTGGCTTTGTTCTGTCCTGTGCTACGTTGGTGAAGAATTGATAACCAAAGAGAATATTAAATATCCAAGGAGATTTTTAAATAATATCCTCCAGCTTGCAAGAAATCTGTGCTGTGGCTGGAGCTCAACCTCAAGTTTCCCAAGCTTCAAGATATACTTTAGCTTCTCAAGACCTCCTTTAGGCTGATTTATATATGAACCCTCTTTGCAGAGGGAGTATAACAGTCAGCTCCACGTGAGTTTCTGCCCAGGAAAACAGGACAAAATATATACTATTAGACCATAATTAACAGAAGTCATCAAAGAGGATGCAATACCTCATCTGGAATGACAGCCACAGCAGGACTTCCTGGCTGCTTAGCAGTGCTAAGGGATGACTTTTACCACCCTCATTATACTGAATGATGTCAGCAACAAAATAAGGCAGCAGTGCCACTGGGCAAATTATGACTGCCGCTGGTAGTGGTCACCAGCTTCGCAGATCCGAGTGTGAGATTCTTTGCAACAAAATCCTGTATTTTGGCAAATGCACACAGTCACAGTGCAGAGAGTGCATTATGTCATTAAATACAATTCATGATGTATTAAAATATACCTGCAAACTGGGATTAAGACTTGCATTGGCAGGACGTTTGGGACTATTACTGCCTGCTCTCTGCTGCCACCTGCGGGGTGTGCTCCCCTACTCTCGGCTTCCTTTCTTCTGAGGTTTATGGCTCCTTTCCTTGTTGATGAGAACAATTCATCTGAAGCATCTTGCAGTCTTGACTGCAGTTCCCACGTTAAGACTTCTCACGTTTAAGACTTCTCTCTGGAAAACTTACATTGAAGCTTTCCCTGTTCCCTGGCGTTTTGTTTCATTTTTCTCAAGAGCCAAGAATGTCAATCTCTGCTGAGCAATGAAAAGTTTCAGAGGAGCAGAAAAGTTAATGAGTATCAATCTCAATTTTTTCCTCCATATTATTTCTAAATTTGTAGAAGTTATAAATGCGATGAGAACCATTGCACTGACTAGATAAAGTGCCAATCAGAGCTATGAATGTGCTGCTTTTATCTGATTCTCTGCACTGCTGCAGAGTGTTCTCAAAGGGCCTTACGGGTAGTCTGGGGCAGCAAACAGCTGTGCACACTCCGGTTGTGATCAGCAGCATGTCATTGCCAGTAGGCTTTGGGAAAGTGTGCTTGCAGTTTGTATCATGGGTATCACCAGTATGTCCCATGCTAGTTGGTATCCTTATGTTCTTGAGAAGAAAAACTAAAACTGCAAGATTTATAAGAATTTGTGAAATTAGTCTGATGTTCTCGGCTTGGCAGGTGTAGGAGATAGGGGTTTATTTCATTACTCAGTGGGTAGACCTACTCTACCCAGGAGTTACTCATCCTGCGTGGTAGGCTTGACACTGTACAAAACAAATCTAGGTAGACTTCCTGCCCCACTGGGATTCCAGGTGCTCACTTGCCTTCTGTCACCTGCACTACCCCCTACCCTTCAAATAAAACTGCTAATATCATTCATTTGATGGCACACAGACATCAACAGATGCTGCAGTTTATATATGGGATCCTGAGGCTTATGTCATAAGCACATGACTTCTCGGAAACAGCACTGTGAAGCTCTGCAGTAAAATTCCTCCAGGCGATTACAAACATATCGCAACAAGAGGCTAGGTAAGTGGTAGCTACATGACTACAAAAAGCTCATTATTTTGCTCAAACAAGCTGAATGATCGGTGCTTAAGGCCACACCCACAGTGCATCAGGACATTTCCAGTACTACTGCTCTGATGTCAGGCTGGATCAGATAGTGCCTGCCTCTCATTTCACTTGTGGACATAAGCTAAAAACGTAAGTAAAATAAAATCCTATACGTGTAGTCAAGATTTTTGCCATGAAATGGGGGCAGGTCTGATGAAAAGCCAGTTTTGTCTTTGAAACAATGCCTTCATGGAACTTATTGCAAACACACTTATTGATATATATTTGTCTTTAAAGGGCAACTGTCTCATTTTAAAAACAAATAGTTGATTCTGTAAGCATATTGAGTTGGTCTGTTATATATGTGCAAACTTAGTTACCTTTCTCCTGCAGAGAGGATATGAAGGACTCTAGCTTAGTGAGTAGGTATTTCCCAATGCCACTATCGGTCCCTTTCTTAGCAGAGAAGCTAGCAAGACGCAGAAGGGGAAAGGTGGTTGATTACGTATACCATAGCATGCATACAGGAGATTTATTGGGCACACACCTGCATAGGCTCCTTTCCCCTCATATGGGTAGGGGCTGTAGTGGCCCTATTTCTTACTCATTCCTTTCTCTGCTTATCCCACTGTGCTTGTTAAATTAAGTCCATCTGAAAAAGTTTCATAGCCAAAGGATGCCAGGCGAACTGATGATATGAATTCTCCTGATCTTTAGAGGAGGCTCAGGCCGCCTTGGACAACCTGACAAATATTTATCCGTGTGCACAGTCATACAGCACTGCATAGACCACAGCCTTCCATTGTGACTCTTAGCAATGCTTAAGAAGTTCACAGCCGGGAGAGATATTTTGATCTGAATTGTGAATCTGATCTTATCTTTAAAATAGCTGGACACCACACACAATATGTACTGAAATAACAAGGCTCAGTAAGCTGTGTTTAAAGTAAACATAGCTCCATTCAGGAAGCATCCTCGCTTTGGTTGGCTAAGGTTACAGCTTTTATATAGTTTTATTAGACTTATTTTATTTTTTTCCTTCCCTCTTTTCATAACCATTCTGCCTGTAACACAATAAACCATTTTGGTTTTGTTTGAAGAAAAACAAACTTGAAACTGCAAGGAAATCTAGACGTAGGGCTTTACCTCTGTAGCAAAGACATTCCACAGATCCTGCTGTTATTGCACAGCCAGCACAAGACCTTCAGTCTCAAATGCATGGCAAGTGATATAGTTCCCTACTTATGAAGCATTGCAGCATAAGAGTCTGCAGGGCAAATGGCTAAACAGCACAGCAAGCAGATTTGCTGGAAAATCAGATTCACTGAATAATAAGATTCTTGGCATTTCCTCCTAATATTCTTATCCATGAAGCTTCAATGTAAACACAGTATAAAGTTTTCAAGGAGGTCTAGTGTTGTGCGTCATCTTCTAGGCATGTTTACAAAAATACAAGGAGGTCACAGAGTGAACCAGCAGCTCAAATTGATTAGAAACCAAAATCCTCCTGGCTCCCAGTGCTCCACTTCAACTATTAAACCATGCTGTCTTTTCTGGACAGTTCAGCTTCCTTTCTTTTCCTTTTGCTAAGTGTTTAAAAGACAAGTGAAGAGGATTGTTGGGACTCTTTTACATACACAATATCCAAGAATCTGCCTCGGCTGAAGGTGCTCTTTCCTGGAAAGGATTTATACTAACAGTAGTGTGACAGTAGCTACTGAATTCCAAGCAGGCACCACTTGCAGAGATGCACACTTAGCTCTCTGCCTTCAGTATGCATGTGTGCATTTGCTTTTGCATGCTTCATCTGTTTACATGTATATGCAATTTGTCCTTTTTACTTAAATAGGATTTGTTCTACTTTAACCAAAAGACAACAAAATTAAAAGTATACCAAGCTCACTCTCGTCTATAGTGCAGAAATCACATGCTGGAAGCTTCACTCAAGTCAATTTCTAGTTCCCAGTCCTTATTTCCCAGGAAAACAAGGCCAGCCTGAGCTGAGCATACTAACACTGTGGGTCTTTTAAGTGAATTTTTAATCAACATCTCAGCTCTCATATGCAGAGTGGAACTGCTTTCTAGAAAGTTAATGCCCATTTCTGGCAGAGACTGGGTTTCAGAGGGCTGAATCCCAAACAGTCTCCTTTCTCTTTCCACTTCAAGGGCAGCAATGCTTTCCTTACCTTGCCCAGAAAAGCAAAGCAGTAAACACATCCATCTTCGAACAAAAGCCAAACTCAAGAAAAAGCAGAGAATTATACACACGATTTCTTTTTGAAAAAAAAGAAAAGATACAAAGAGAGCCATACAAAGTAGGTGCTTCTGATACTGGCAGACACCTTGGTATCCCAAGGTCTGAAGGAGTTCTGCTTTGCAGAAATACCCACACTGCACAGCAGTATGCAGTTAATCAGTCTCCGTTAATAGTGAATTCACAGAAATATACACACACATATATATATGTATAAATGCTGCTCCATTTTCATCACAATCATTCATCTTACCTGTACTCTCTTGAGACAGAGGCATACAGGAAATAGATATTTCCTAACAATACTTCAGTACGTTCCCTACCGTCCCTTAATCTTGAAGCTTCACAGGGTTTTCCCTGGAAATAAAATCTTATGTCCATCCCAACTTGTTAGGTATCTTTTGGTTTAAGTTGGCTTAAGTGATTTATTTCTAGCACCAGGTTTTTTAAGGGGAGTAAATGATAGGTCAAAATCCAACAGACTAGAACCGCATCTTGCATTGATCTTTCTCACCATCTGTATTTTCTCCTTTACTTCACGTTATGCTGTTGGTAGGTTTCATCCTGTTCAAACTGCATGAAACTAAATAAAATAACTGCTTGATGCTAGCAAACATAGCTTTGTAACCCTTTATATATATATATATATATAAAATTGTTCAGAAAGCTGCTGAAGAAAGAGAAGTGTAGAGAAAGCACAGAAAAAACTCATTACCTGTAATGAGTTCCTTCTCTGCACTCACCTGTAAGTGTTCCTACAGTTTCCTGTTGGCAACAGAGACCTTAAACTTTCATCATCCACCTGTGCTCAGAATTTAAGTCATTCTTTTTCCTTGCCTGTTTTTCTGCTAATGTCATAAAGCTTCAGAATCTGAATAGAACAGCAAATTGTTGGTAGAAGAAAAGATTGGATGTTTCCACTTACACCATGCACGCAGTCTCTTGCTGCCCTCACATGAACTTCACTGGTACTAAGCAGGAAAGAGTTGTCACACTTCTCTGGAGGTAGGTGAGCCCATTTCACTACTGCCCTTGACCTTGTCTGTTGAAATTTACTCCCTTTCTTCTCCTAAGTGCTTCCTTTCTTACATGTTGAGAGAAAAACATTTACTATTAAAAACCTTCCTGTTAACATTTCTTTATCTTTTTCTCAATAATCCAGTCCTCTGGAATAAGTTTTGAAGTAACAAACAAGTTTTCCCCACTATATCACAGCGGGGTCGGTGGGTTAAACATATGACCTAATCAGCCCCTTTTACAAATAAGAACAACTTAAATGTGTAAAACCCTGACAATCTCTACAGAATGTTGCTCTTTCAGCAAAGTCTTTGAATATTCTGCAATGTTACTTGATAATTGCAGTTGCTAGAAATGAAGCAGCTGAAATGTGTTTCTTCAGTCGCAGGATAAGAAAAGCTTCAATAAGCTAAAAGCATCAACACTTAGTTACTGAAATATGTTGTGTAAAGCAGAAAAGGCCAAACCGCTGCAACTATTGCACCATGTAGCTCACTCAGCAAAGCATACAGCTGGTCTGTAAAAAATGAGGAATGCACATGGCTTTTGGAGAAAATCAATTATAAATCAGAACAGATTATTTAACTAGGAAAAAGGAAGTTGAAAAGAATGAGTATAAATCAGAGGAATAAGGCAGATTAATCAACAGGTTATAGTCTCATCACCAGGAGACTGTACGGGGGGGGGGGGGGGACGACACTGCCTGATAATTGAACAACAAAAAGCAACTAATAATGTTGAATTATGAAAGTGTTTGTACAGTATAGGCTTTTCCTTAAATCAGGTGAGATGCAGGAAAGCAGATACAGTATGAGGAAGAAGACACTTTCCTTTTTCTTTTTCCATGCAAGAAAAAGAGACAATCTCTGAAAGACCTTAATTGTTTTATGAAAAGAGATGCCTTCCAAATGCAAAGGCATTAAAATCCATTACACATGAAGAATACGCTTGATTTCATTACTTGGATAGTGAGTGAAAAGTTTGTGGAGGGCAGGATATTTTTGTTTGCTTCTTTGGTTTTGCATTTACATATTTTGCATTGTATATCAATTGCCACTGAAAGATCTTGGAGCAGTTGTTAATTCTAGTGACTTAAAACAACAAAACACTCCTGTAGAAGTTAACTAGTTAACTGTTCTCCAAACTACAAAAGTGGAGCCTCATGCTTTCCTAGGCCTACCATAGTCCAACATGCAGAATTCATGCAGGCAGAAGAGAATTTTAATGGGAGGAAATATTTTTATAGAAGGTTTATCTCTCACCACATACTAGTGGTCATAATCTCATTGGGATATGAAAGGCCATTAATTCCACAGAGGACACAACGTGCAATGCTCATCACAGATTACCTACACTTGAAAGAGAAGTATTCACTGTATCAGGCATCAAGTTAGGTTCACATCAGAAATGATCAGGCTTAGGTCTGTTCGTTTATAAGATACTACGGTACTGTCAAAGAAAATGGAAGGCCTCTACAGCTAACACTTCAAGTAATGATTTTGTAATACACCAAAAGTTCTGATGTTGTACAGTGTTCTAGGAAATATTTCAAATCCATGGTTCTTCACATATTCTCCCATTGCCAGCTTTTATGGTTCAAGAGCCTTGATGATTTTGATCAAAAACTGCCATGAGATGAACTGAGTAAACTCACACTTCCTTGAACTATTACTAATGCTTTTTGTAGCAATCAAGATTGAGACCCTGTCCTCACCATAGCTAAAATGGTTATCGTACACAAAACGTAGGTCAGTGAATGGATGATGGTAGTTGCATTTTGGTAACAAATGATCTGACAAGTAGAAAAGAGGCACTGCAAATAGAGAGGTGACAAAGCATAACTTCCAGAACAGAATACAGTAGGATTGTCTGACTTCCTTGGAAAGACTTTTTAAATAAACCAGCCCATATTACCAATGTGATCCACTTCAGAGAGCATCATGGATTGCAACAGAACAGATTGTTTTGCAAATGAGTTGAAATGCCCTTTCCAATATCTTAAGATTTTCTTTGATTTTAGTCATATAATTTGAGAACTTGTTAGAGGAAATGCCATTTCCAAGTCTAAAGGAAAAAGCAAAGGACAGTTCTTCTGATGACGACATAACAGGGAGTGGCAAGGTGTAACAGACAGGATCACTCTTGAAACCCTTTCAAGAGCATTAGTGTTTCTCAGATAATTACTTTCTTCTTCTACTTTAAACTTACACATCTTCCATATGAAATTCAGTTGTCATATCGAGCTAAATGCACCATACAAGAACAGCGGGAGCTGACTTACTGTTTATTTGAAGTGAATTTTTCTTTTACAGTTTAGTGTAACTGGAGGTAGCTGCAATATTGTGATTTTCTCCCAGTGATTTGAAATAATAGTTATCTATGAACATTAGGACAGAGTACCAGAACAGAACTGAAAATTGGAACCAGTTGATTAAAGTTAAGTCTACACAAACATGTTAATGAAACATAGAATAAATCACAGCAGGTTATACAATGATGGTCAATACAGTATAGTGCAGATCTTCCTAGAAGAAGGGCTGTTTTGACGTTGCCAAAATAGTAAAGCTGGTACTGCAGAAAAATTACATGATGGAGGCTCTAAACTACCTGAAAAGATGTACAAGATTCAGAGACAGATGATTATAACTACTACTCGGTTCATGTTAGTTCCCATATATCTCAATCCATCAAAATCAATTTGAAGGGAATTATATGGCAACAGAGTCTGTAATCTGCTATGTATGAATATATTTCTGATCTGCCAGGCAGGAGTTTCATTTCACATAATCATATGAAAATGGATGCTCCATTGTCAGAACTTTTGAGTTAAGCAAGGTTATCAGCCTTACTTTCAGCGCTGTTAAATTTGTCCTCTTCAGTAGATACTGTTGTGGGAGTATTGGAAGCTCCCAGGAACTCCAGGTTAAGTATTTTTACAATTACAATAAACTAGTAGTGGGCACATTCAATGAAAAGTGTTCAGTTATATGTAACTGGGGACAAATACTAATAACAAGAGAGAACATAGCTATGGTTTATTAATAAAATAACATTGCAGTGCCTTTCCTTAAAATTCTAGATTTGCAAAGGAGCAAAAATGATGTAAGATAAACAACAAAAATATTTTTAGCAATAAAATGGAATAGGCTTTTAAAATTAAATCTGCAATGCCTTTTTTCTTTTTTGATTTCCCACAAAGTTTGTTCAACAGATGGATCATCCAAAACGCAGATATTTCTATAAACTGAAAAGCTAATATATATCTGCATATATGGTCATACACTGCAACATGTTACAAATAGATGTTCAAGAACAGGTTAAAAGGAAAAATCAGATTACATACTTTTGTTTCCTGGATGCAATTTCTTGCGGGACTCCTTAGAGACTTTAAGGTTAGTCTGTCCTGGTGCCCTCGAAAGAGCAGGCCTACAGTGCTGTGCGCCCCTTGCAGCATGGAGTCCATTTCAGGAAATGAAAAATGCCAAGTAGTAACTGACTTCATTCTCATCTCTCCCTCCTATGGACAGAAAGCTTCCCAAATAGCTTACAAAAAAGTAGTAGGCAACCCTCACTTGTCATGCACATGTGATGGCCTCTTTAAAGACAACAGGCAGAATTAGCACTTGATCTTAACACATATACAATAAAACTTGCACTGTTTTTAAAATTAGAATGTACTTCCTGGCTCAGGAACTGTGAATCTGCTCTGTAACGCACAAAAATATATTCTTTTTTGTTTTGTTAAAACCCAAATATAATATTCAGTATACATTTAGGTATTTTACATATGAAACTGATTTATATAATTTTTGAAGCTTTACAAAATAGCACTAAAGTAGTCAATAAAAAGATCTGATTTAAAATATTTACATTCTATACATCATTCCTTTGTACTTACAATTACTAAATAATTGTCTGTGGCTTCTTTAATTTTAGGGAAAATATTTTAATAACTACAGACTAATTTTAAATTACTTACAAATGGCTCTTTACTTAAACCGAATTTTAGTAAAGTCGCATTTCCAATGTGAAACATTATCCCCGTGTTTTCAGTAGTAGTTATACATAACCAAGTTTTATAGTTGTTTTATAATGCAATCCTGTTTTCTATAATAAACAGAGGATATCTAAATAAGAAAATGGCACAGTATGAATGGAAACATTAAATTTGCAAGTCTTACATCCCTTTATGGCATTTGGCTTCTAGAATATTCAGTTTCTTGATAATTTAGGTTATTCTTACACTAGTTTCAAGGAATCATAGATTCAATACTTTAGTTTTTTGTGTCATCATCTTTTGAAAAGTTATTTCCTGAAGGCACTTCACAGAGACTATCGCCATCCGTGCTGAACTCATCATCATCGTCATCATCATCATCATCAAAATCAGTCAGCATTTTACTTGGTGACTTCTTTCGTCTACTAAAACAAAAATACATCTGTGCTATTAAACTGCACATCTGTACACAGAACACTTTTGCAAAGCATATAACATTGACAGGTAGCGCTTGCTTTTTTTAAAGGATGTCCGAGACTTGTGTTCTTATAAAGGCAGTTTAACATAGACCATAGCTTACATAAAAGAAACATGCAAGAGAATGAAGATCAGTCAATCATATTTTCTAGCACATCTAACTAAACTCACAGCCAGGGGAAACCATACCCTTTGCACACTGAGATGTTCAGTGATGCCTGAGGAAAACTAAACACATGATAGCTGTTCCTCCCAGACATCAGCAGGAAATCTTTGTCACTACAAATGACAGGAGTGCAAAGTCCTACCACTTTTTTCTACTTTTTATCCCATGCCTCAGTGACTATACAGAGAAAATGTTTGGCCACCTAGAGCACCCTGAAAGGAATTGGAGAATATCTGTAGGATAAGGAAACACGGAAGAGTTTCACAGCTCTGCCTCAAACTCTGTCTGCTTGTAAAAAACTTGAGGTCTGTTACAGGAAGCCTCCTGCTCGGGGACTAAAGGAGCAAGAGATCAAGTAGCAAGTAACACAAATTGTAATGTCTGCCAAATCATCCTACCTTAGTTCCTTCTTTGCAGCATTAAGTTGTCCTTGCAATTGTTCATTTATATCTAGTTGCTCTTCAAGTTCTCTCTGAAGTTTCTTTTTAGCACTTTCCAGTCTGTCTATTTCTTCTTCAGCTTCTTCAACTTGACGTTTCATTGCTTTCAAACGCAAACTCAACTGAAATATTTACATGTCAGCTGATTAGAGGACTATTTTAATAAAGGAATTTTATTCTTCCAGCATCTATGAGAGGGAGAATAAAGACACAACTTTGCCAGTGTAATGACACTGTAATAACATGCTTCAGAAATATTCAAAACCCAGCATTCAACTGAGAAAAGTTTTGATGGGATAGTTTTGTTTGTTTGTAACAAGCAAATACTGCTTTGATAGAGTAAAACAGCAAGATGGCCAAGCAACTTTACCAGACAAATACTATAAAGAAATATATATTTTTAAGCCCAGAGGATTTTACAAGATCGTTCCCACAAGAGACGTTTGCTTTTTGAAACACACTGTTCATTCTCTAGGTATAATATTTACTACTTGACTCAGATACTGAAACAAAACATGTTTTAAGCAGTGAATCAACAAAGACCACAGAAATGGCACAACACCTTGGTATTAGAATATCTCTATATATGTAATACTTAGAGACTGTATGTAATAATAAATAGCTTCTTTCTTTAAACAAAATTTTATGGTCACGATATAGAATATATAAATAATAATAATATCACATTTATATTGCATCCTATCACATACAGATCATATACTGACTGCTATTGGCTTAATTTCTTAAAACAACTACAGTATTGCATCTGTAAGTGCTTCATTTTCATAATTTTAGAAATTAGTAACTTAGTACAAGGCAAAAGAACATGATGACAATGGAAACTGCATATCTGATTAAATGGAACTTCATAAAGAACAGAATAATCAGTATCTACCTATATTCTTCTGAAATATCTTGTACATAGGATGATTTATGCAAATATCTGATATTATTCCTAGTAGCATATTAGTCTTTCCCTCTACCTGGTCCTTTTGGTCAGTCAATGAGAGATGTTCATCATCTACTTGCAACATTAACTCCTTCACTTTTCTCTCAAGTCTGCGGTTATTTAGTTGGAAATTAGCCCTATCCCTGGAAAAACAAACAGCGGACAACCTTGTAAGAAAAGGAGCTGAAATACTTCCAATCCTGCCAAGATAACTTCCTAGCAATATTATGAGTTAAATAAACACTAATGATCCTTGCTTCGATTTACTGATGCCTTGCAATATTTAGATAAAGAATATATTCCTCCAAGATTAAACAATGAAGTGAATATGACAACTGAAATGTTCAACTACAGTTAGTATTTCTAAGTTTGTTACTGATATCAGACATAGACACAATAATGACATATGTAACCTTGTTATCAGTGTGCACAGTTTTAAATTTAAGGCAATTTCTAGTCTTTTTTTATTTTTTTTTTCCAAAAAGAAAACCTGCAACACTTACATGAAACAGTAACTGCTTTAATTTGTTGCTTGTGAAAAAAAGACAAATTTGTTGTATTAGATATCTAATATTAGCAAGAGGCCATATTAACATACACAAACATACATGTTTTAATCTTAACAGAACTAGCTTTACCTCTCTTCATTTTCAAGACGTTCTTCTAGCTCTGTGATCCTTGCTTCCATTTGAGCAACAAGTCCCTCTTTACTGGATCGGTAAGAACCTTCCAGGTGAAGGATTCGGCTCTTTAAGTCCTTGTTCTATAATTGGAACAGACATGATTACTACATGCTTGTTCATATTAAGAAATATCATCTTAACACAAAACAAATTGCTTCAGAAAAACAAAAAGTGATACGCAAATTATTGATTTAGT
The DNA here is from genome assembly GCF_011077185.1 of Oxyura jamaicensis. Taxonomy (NCBI): domain Eukaryota; kingdom Metazoa; phylum Chordata; class Aves; order Anseriformes; family Anatidae; genus Oxyura; species Oxyura jamaicensis. The sequence continues at coordinate 3,815,893 of NC_048902.1, read as the reverse complement.
GAATACAGAAGGAGAGCCAAGGAGATTTTACTGGAGGTCTAGGCAGTGAAGAGTCAACACATCCTCTATTTTATTATTTTATTGAAAAGAGCTTAGTGTCAAACATAAGACAAAATTTTAGACTTAAAGGGGCCCCTTGAACTTCATATGGTTCTAAGCCCCCTTCCACTTGCATTTTTAATATGGTAATATTTTCCAAATAGTTTTAGACCTGTCTTATTTTCCAAGCTTAGTTCTTTTTTCAGATGTTGTATTCCACACCTGTTGTATGGATAAAACAAATAGAAAAATAAATTATTTATATCCAATAGCACTTTACTGTATCAAATCTGCTCCAGTGTTGTTGTGTTTCTCCTACTAGATAAGTGGTTTGGAAAAAAAAAAAAAGTGTCTTTGAAAGGTGCAGGATTCATAAAAGCACATTTTTTGCTCAGATTTGCACTTTAAATCTTTATAAGGAATGGGGAACCTAGCCCTGTTTTCAGTGGAGATCTTATAAAGTCTCAGGGAAAAAAAAATAGCTACATGAAGACCATAAAATAAATTTTTTTTTAGAGAACTTCAAACTATGATCTCAGATTTCAAACACTAAAAAGTTATGATAGAAAAGTCACAGATAAAAATAAAAGAATGTGCATGGGATATACCAGTAGGTGGCATTCTTTCTTCTCAAATAATTAATTAAAATAGGATTAACTTCACATAATTTAAGCCACCAAGTTAGGAATTTGGTATAAACATGTTCTGTTTGGTATAAACATGTTCCCATTACAATCTGTTTTCTGTTCTTGAGACTGTTGGTAAAACTATCACTTGCTAAGATACCCTTCCTCTCTATCTCTGCTGTGGGCTGTGATAGCCTTGCTTTCAAAGACCACTGAGCTGCAGAATAGACATATTGCAAAAAGCTAATAAATATTTTAATACACTTTCCATCATAGATACTGAAACATATGAATTTTGTTCCTTCCTAGACAGAGAGTAGCAGTTTTCTATCAAATCTGTATCTTTTCTTTAAAAGGCATGTCACTTTTTCACTTGTTTGCTCTTAAGGAAAAAAAGTATTCAGCCAAAGGTTTGCTTGAAATTACAATCTACCTTCAACAATGTTTCTGAAGTACTGTTAAGAGTTTGAAGGACAGCTCCTCCAAAAGCAGACAAAGAGTTGATAGTTAAATTGGATAAGTGTATTTGACATTCTACAGTCTTCTCTGCATATGTTCTTTTTTAAAGTTTCTATGTTGATAACACATTTTTATTCTACAAACAAGTATACCAAACAACTGCCACACTTCCAATTTTTAATTTCTTTGACCCTCAAATTTATAGGCAGAATTTGTGCAATATAGAGATGCCTGTACTTACTGCAACACAACGGCCTATTAGATTGCATAAATCGATGAATGTACAGTACGAGTCTGTAGCATATAAAATATATAAGCTGTGACAAACCTCAAACTAAAAAGGGGGTGTATAGAAAGACGAAAACATACTAAGGACAGAATTAATTTAGGATTATAATATTTTCTTTTGAGTATCAATGTTAAGATACTCATAGATTTTAATCTATGCTTACTAACGCATACTTCCAGCAGTGCACTCTGGTGGGATAGTGCCAGCTACTGCATACTGCATTCCTTAAACACTTATTTGAATTTCCTAGTGTAGACAGCCACCTGGCTTGTTACTTTGTTGATATGATGGTATGGCAGCCAAAATTACCTGTCTTTCCAACGAAATTTTATCACACTCCAAGTCTTGCTTTGTAGCTCTTTCCTGAAGTAGCTCTGTCCTCATTTGTTCAATCTATTGCAGAAAAAAAAGATGGAAATTTTAATAAAAGATTCAGTTTATATATGTCTATACAATAATGTGTATATATGTGTGTATATATACATATATATATGTGTGTGTGTATATAAACTACATGTATCTACACAAAGAGAAAAATGTTGCTCTTTCTTAGAAATCAAGACATATGCATGATTTCAAATAAAGTTTACAATTACTATCTTGGACTAAATTTTTCCCCCTTGGAGAAGCCTGTGTTATTCTCAGTTGTTTTTCCAGGCATCTTCCAGCCACATGGGGTACTGCTGCTGATATACGTACATATATATATATATATATATATATATATATATATATGCATATTCTGTAGCAGGGTACTGAACTCTATATCACAGAGACAAGTCATGTGGCAGGGTGCTGAATTCCAGAACGTCACATCAGTGTTCAAACACCTTCTACAGTTGTTTTCCTCATACTTAAGTCTAAAGAACTGATTAGCATTTAATCTGCTGGCAAGTCTACTTTAAAGTTTGACCTTACTAAGCACATAAACTGGTATCCGCAGAAAAACTCTACAATTAGTTTTCTATGACTGTGTAAATAAATAAATTAAAAAAGGTTTTCCAACAGGCTCTGATGCACACTGGATATTAACATCTTTCTCCCCCTTTAAATGGTCAGTTGTATGTCTTGCATATACCAGGAAAGCACTGACTTCTGGGTCTGGGTGGTGAAGTGTTGCTTGCTTATTTGTTTTAAAACAAACAAACAAACAGAAAACCACCTTTTGCTACCGTTTCTGTAAATATTTCAGTTGCATATTCAATAACAAAAGGAAAATACATTCTCCCTATGTAAGATGATTAAAAAACCTACCTGCTCCATACAGAATCAATATAAAATACATAATTTGTTTGCTTTATCTCACTTTTGACTTGACTGAAAAAAATAATCTGAAGATCAGAGAGAAACTCTAAACTGCCTGACACCTGTTATTGAAACTTCTGGACTAACGGAAAAAGTCTGCAATGCTGAAATACTTTTCTTCCCTCTCATTCCTGCTGAGATTGCCTTCAAGTCTTCACAAATGCCTTTGCAGGCACAGCTAATGTTACCAAAGCATTCGTGCCATTTCCTGCACAATGTTTACTATGGTAAGTATCACCTGGGGAACTCAGTGAATGTCTGTGTCAGTACTGTAACATCAAAAAAAAATAGCCAAGATTTCAGTGGCCACAGCATTCTACTCTACTTTACAACAGTTACGTAGGAACTTGCATAAACACATCACCAGTTAGATAGCTCTAAATTACAGATTTATTCCACTAAGCAAAAACAAAACAAAATAAACAAAAAGGCAATGCTGAAAATATGAAGGTTAAATAAACAGAGCACACAAAATATTACCCTAGGCTTTTTTTTTTTTTAATGTAGTATTAAAAGCCACATTTTCAGCGAACATGTTTAAAATAAGTAATTTACATTGCTTCTATAGCTTTGAAACCAATATACGAATACAAATAACGGTGGTAATGCATGCAGTTGCATATGTTATGTCAGTATCTTTTCAGAGCAGAAGGCATTCCTGAAAACTAAGGTCATACCAGATACTGGACTACAAATGCTAGCACATGGCTGTGCTCTGGCAACAGCTGGTTAATTTCCTCTAAAAGCTTTCATTGTTGCCCAGAAGCTGAGAGACATTGACTTCTCGTTTTCTTTAAATACGCTAATTAAATATCAGCCAAGTTATGTAATGACAGAGCGCTTAAATCTTTACTCTCCTGTGCTCTAGGAAAATATCTTTAAAGGGGCAATTACTGGATCAAGTAACTTCCAGATAACATAAACCCATCTAGTTTAAACAAGGATTTCAAAAAGAGCCTTAGACAATCTGCAAGAGCTGTGGTGATATGATCCAGCATCTCACTTATGGGAGAGAATGAGCACCAACACATTCTGAAGGACTATTTAATGAATAAATGCAGCTCTTATACATACTTATTCTGTGTGTGTGTATTATATATATAGATTAGATTACATATGTAGGTAAACTCTCACATAAGAGCTTATTTCTATGTACATATATTACATTTTTCCATGTATATGCAGATCTAGACATATATACAGAAAAAAAAATCTCATGTGAGGGATTATATACACATTTATTCTACTGAAATTGCTTTAGCCAATGAAGACAGACACAGAAAAAATTAAGCAAAATTTGCAGTAAAGTGAATGACTAATTAAAAACTGAAGAAAGGGTTTTTGTTATACTTAAGAACTCATTTAATGGACCACTCTGAAGTTCTATTGTGCTCTTACTGTGCTCGAAAGCTGTGACAAATTTGTGCAATCTTCCCCAGACCTCAAATTAAGGAATTATTTAGAGGACAATTATAATTCCAAGAAGATTGCTGCTGTTGTTGGACACGTTATTTTAAAAGCAATCTCATGAAAAAACAGGGGTAGAATGAAAAAGCACTATATCTGATTAGGATCACAAGGTGGAAAAATATAAAAGAGCTTGTAAAAAGAGAAGAGGAGCAGGACAGTTCTTGCTGGAGGAAATGGAAACTGTTTTCAGTCTTCTTGTACTTTTCTTTAGTAAACATTATTAACATGCACCAAGGAAAAACAGTTGTCTGCTACAATGCGCTCAAACATTTCACTTATGTACCATGCAGAGCTTTGTGCTTCACGTTCTACCTTCAATATATTCTAATTATGTTAAAAGAATAAACTAGCTCTGTAGCTTAAGGCAACAGTTATCACAGCTGGATTTGAAGAATGCTAGCAACAAAGAATTGAGAGAAGCATCAGATTCTACCAAGTTTTATTAGACATACAGCATTTTTTGTGCCAGCTTTAGGATTAGAAGCAGCTGTTAATTTAATTATTAGTGAATATAATTTCATTTTTAATTTTTAGATTTTATTACCATCTCACACTTGGTTCTCAGACTGTTTCCTGTTAGTGGGAAAAAAATGTATATATATATGCCTCTCTCTCTATATATATATATTAACCTAGTATGTAAGCTCAGTTTGCAAGTATATAAAAGGTATTTAACAAAGAGGCTAAAGGCAAACAAAACCTTTTTATCCTTCATAATTGAAAAGCAACCTTCATTTCCCCTTTTTCATTTGCTTGCCTCCCACACCTGGTGCCAGCTAAGGAGCAGGTGTACAGCTAGCTATCCATGGGGAATGCTTTACTAAAAGAAAGTGGATGATCCAAGTCAATGCAACTTTATCTTCCTGAATTTGTTCTAAAATTGCCATGGAAACTAAATAGTCTATACTTCACACTTCCAGGAAACAACTCTGAAGTCAATAGATTCATGTTTGCATTTCCACAGAACGCAATCACTGATGAGGCTATCTTAAGTGTTTTTCAATTCTGTGTGCAAAAACAAAATGGTATTTCATTTCATTTGTTTGTGGACAAAAACATCAGATATTAAGATGTGTTCTGTTTCTGCTCCTTTCGCACTCTAGCTTTCTATGCATGTTTGTTAGTGCTGCTAATAACTTATTTAAAAACCAATAGGATATGATCCATCTTTCTTGAAAAATATGTTAAAGACTTCCTCCCAGCAACAGAGAGGGTCTAATGCTTTCTTCAGTAATGAGAAGGGCCCAGGAATAAGTTAAGACCAACTTCGATGAAGATGAAGAAGATGCAACAGAGGATCAAGATGACATTTCTGCAGTTATGATTTTTTTCAAAACATAATAGCTACAAGATATTAAAGATTAAAATAAAGTTCTGCAATAAAAAGGACACCGAAGTATTGAAGACAAGGATAAGATTTTTTTTTTTCCTTAGCATATTTCTTTTTAATATATTAGAGACTCACAATTGTTACTGTAAAGGACTAAAAGTTACTGAAAATCTCACCTTTAAGCTAAATCAATGCAGAAGTGAGCAAAGTTACTGGCACTCACTCCAGAGATTTTTTAGTAAGAGAGTATTTATTCACAGAGGTAGATGGAGACCACTTCTTTCCCACAAGCACTTTCCTATCTTATATAAACAGATTACAGCTGAAGAACAGGATTCCTTGTGTATCAGCAATCGCATAAGAAAAGCAGAAAGATGGAATGATGAATCCAGATCAGCTGAATTTTCAGTGAAGCTCACGGATTTTTTGTAAAGTAGGAAACCAGTAAAAATTGAAGTTTTCACAAGGTTGTGGTACTTCTCAAGAATGAGGTAGGGAAGATGAGAACGTCTCATGCAGCCATTCCCAGATTCAGAAGTGTATTTAAATTAAGAAAGGGGATAACATTTCACAGTAAATGAAATGTGAACCATTAGCCTTGGCAGCGTTTATTCAAATGTTTAGCTTTATGTAAAATATAAGTAGTCATTTCAATTTGTTTTTAGTAGAAATTTGAGTATTATACTTCATTATTAGTGTATTAAAAATATATTTAAAATTGAAGAAAAAAGTTACAGAAACACAGTTATTACCAAAACAAATCCATTATCATTTCTCATGTCATTATAAATGCTTAGCAGACCCTGAAATACTCTTTAGTAATTTGACTACTTAGTCATTCTGGCATTAAATCAAAACAAAGCAACCTTTGTAACTCATGCATGAAATGAGAAACTCCAGACCTCAAAATAAACATTTATTTTACTCATTATGTAACACTTTTGTCACCCATCTGTATTTTAGATTTCTATTTAGCTAGCAAGTTAAGTTACTATGGTACTCACCAGTGCAGCTATCAGTAAGGTTCTTTTATCCCAGGCTTACAACACAGGCAAAAACTCCAGCATAAAAGACTTCCTAATTTAACAATAGCATGACCCCAGATTATTATGGGTCCTTCACATTCTATTTCACCCACTAACTCTGAGTCTGTACAATACCAGTGAAATAATATCAGAAGACTCTACTGCAGTCAAACAGAATCTCAGTAACCTGAGTCCCAACAGAGTAGTATGGGTGCCTTGGTGTTTCAAGGATGCACAAAAGGAACTCTCTCTGTCTCACTTTAAAACTCTGTCTCACTGGAAGAAACCATTTCATTTAAGACTGAAACTAAGACGTTATATTCTATTCTCGCTCTGAAATTAAAGCTGTTCTGTAGAATTTCAGCAATTATTTTTTCTACAGAAAGAAAAATGAAAACAGAATAGACAATTATGGGTTGTACCTCAGTGCATATTGTCACCCAGATTCTAGGAAATCACTAATGAGATATGATACTTAATACAAAGCTACAGTAACAGACATGCTCTAATGAGTTATGCATCAGTTTCGTATCTTTTAGAATTAAACTAAGCCACAGAACATTTTCTAGACCCTCATGTACAGGCTCAAATTAAGTATCTTCTATTTTACAATGCTCTAAGAGATTGAGCTAGCTCTAGTTCAAAAATTGAGTGGGTAAAACACTACATATTTTTCAAAGAATGTACAGAATATGAATGTCTACAGCAATAGAAATAATAAGTCAGGGTTCTCTTAATGATATGAAATTACTTTTGTGGATGGATCCTGGGCTATTAATAACTCACATGTGTTTCATTTTTCCAGTTAGGAAAATAGGAAAAAATATTCTTTGATGATATAGAGGAGTATATTTAATCATGTTTATGAACCTTGAACAATGTAAACTCATTTGAGTACCTGTTCTCTGCATCTACTGATTCTCTCAGACAACAAATCTGAATTATTCTTTTCTTCATCAAGCTCAAGTTCCAGGTGAGATAATTTGTCCTAAATGGAACAAAGAAAAGTAATTTCAACATACTATTCTCCCATCCTCTCTGGATTGCTACCAGGCCATTCTTCCTTAAACTTTAAGGACTCAAAACAGTTTGAAAGAATAGACTTCAAAAGGAAAATGTCTCTGAAGTACAGAATCTAGGAAAAAAATGGTAATAGATAAGACTTTAAAACTAAATTGTTTCTCTAACAGAAGCAAAATATAAATATTATTTTTAATCACTCCAATTTCAAGAAAGTAAAAGTTTGCAATTAAAGACATGTTTCTAGAGACTGTTTTAAGACTTTTTAAGTTATATCACACATTTGGAAGACATATTTATTTCCATTAATCACAATGAGTAAAATGTATAAAAGCATTTGTTTATGAAAGTTAAATGACAGTTTAATTAACCTGAACAATTATGAACCTAACCCATAACAACATAGTTAGAATAGCTATGCTATTTAGGCTCATGAAATGAATCAGTATTAAATGCTAAACAGAATTTATACTTCTAAGAACTTTTGAAGTTCTGAGGGGTCTATGAATGAAAATTTTAGAATTTTGCCTGATTAATGAAAATTAGTTTAAAAGCAATTTAAAGAAAGTAATGAAAGAACAAGTGCAATTTAGAACACATTATGCTATGATGAATTTGCTAACAGATCTCCTTAAGAATATACCAAAAAGTCCTGCATTAATACTTCATGAATTTTCCACAATGTTATTTTGTTCCTTCTGACAGAATTCATATGAAATAACATTATTTTAAACAACTCTAATAAGGTTTTTTACCTCCATTAATTTGATTTGTCTTGCCCGATCATCTTTTAAGTGGTTTTTGACCTCCAGTTCATATTCCAAGCCTTTCACAGTCTGTTCCAGCAGCTGAGTTTTTGTTATTGCTTCATCTTGAGCTCTCTGGTGGTCTCTCAAGTTTTCTTCCATGAGACGCATCTGAAACAAAAAGATAGCATGATAACATGCTACATACTACATTTTCAATAAACAAGCAATGTGTCAGTAAAGGGGACTGACTACAATCACGACAGATCCAGAAGTGTAATTGGAATTGAACCAAATGACATGCTTTTCATGGTAATTTTTGTTGTATCCACAAGATGGCACCAAGAAAATAAACATAGATTGAAGTCATCAGCTCTAGAGATGTTTCAAACTACAAGTTTTGCAGTCACAATTCTGCATAGTAGTATATTTATCGATATATTTATACCCAATTACAGCAAGCGCAAATTTTACAATTTTGTAAGTATCTATATGTTTGGAAATTTCACAATATTCTTCTCCTTTTTAGACTACCAATATTTCAGCTTTTAAGTATGTAGTTTATACTGTCTGAGGTATATCAATGACAACATTAAACCGATGCCACAATTACTAACATACCTAGATATGCTAGTTGTATCAGGGCTATTTGCTGAGAAGAAACATTTCCTATTCTAACAAGGTCATGTACTCAATAAAGTTATCTGAAGTATCTGAAGAGACATGTTCTCAATATCCCAATTTTATCTTTCATATTTCATTATGACTCTCCATCCTCTTACAAAAGCTCTCCATCACTGAATGGAATATATACAGAAGACAATAACATACAGGAACCACACTTTACTCTATTACTTCTACTTCTTTTCTTACTGTTCTTTTAAGCTGAATTTCAAACAAGTTTGTTAAGGGGAAGAGTGTAACATAGCTGCTGGTTTGTTTTGGTGCTGTTTGTTTTTTGTGTTTGTTGTTGTTGTTTTTTAATTAAAAATACTTCTATATTCCCAATTCCTTCAGCAGCAGGCATTAAAAGAGCTGCAGGTCATTAATGGAATACTTGTCATATCACTTAGAGACATTCATCCATTAAACACTGCAGTTATCTGTCATATCTAGGAAGCCATTTCCCTGGCAGTAACACACTGATCATCATTATGAAGAACGAAACACAAAAGCACATTGATTGAGATCAGTCTCTCCTGAGAAGTATACAAAATTGTGGTAGCAAACAGTCATTGTCTTGAAAATAATCTGAGCAGAATTTTAGGTCAAAGGTTAAAATTTGTCACTGAACTTATGAGTCATTACCTCATCCTGCATTCTCATGGTTGTCAGGCGTGATTTTTCTACCTCAAGGTTTTTCTCTTTCAATTGTCTCTGCACATCTGCAAGTTCCCTGCGATTTTTCTCCTTGTATTCATCAAGCTGGCTCTGAAGCTCCAGAGTTGATGTTCTTGAGACCTCTACCACTCCAGCCATCTGGGAAAAATGTACACTTTTTTTTTTTTCCTTAAAACAGTGCTACAAAAAGTTCTGTCATGATTAATACACCAAATGTTTTTTGTCTCCAGCTTCAAATAAACATTCACAAAGAAATTAACTGTATAGTCACACTTCAGCATATCAGTGTTAAGTTGTATGATTTACACATAGATGGTAAACTAAGGCTCTAATGCAGAAGTGATTTGAAAATCAGCTGTCAGTCTCTGAAATACAGCTGACCAAGAACTGGCTTTGGTCTGTAGTATACATTAGATCTCAACTAAAACCTAGGATCTTGTTTTAATAAAACAGAACTGCTTTACAACAGGATTTTGAGATAAGTGTTCCAACTACAGTTCCAGCCCCGAGAGCTTGTATTGATAGTTCCTAAGTTGAAGAGACTAATAGCAGCCTCTTCGAAGTGAGCTCATACCTCCTCCTTTAACTTTTCAATGGTCTTGTTCAATTGCCATTGTTCATTTTCCATTTCACTCTTTATCTTCTTCAGCTGTTCCTTCTGGTGAATTTCATCTTTTAACTGTTGGGTTAACTGTTGCCGTTCCTGCGAAATACGTTGAATGTTCTCCTGCAGTAAATTAAAAGATACATATAATGAAAATGGACCCTCTTTTCTAAGGTTTTAAAGGAATGTTATATAGCACTCCTGTGCAGCAGTAATACCACCTGTTCTTGTAACTTTAACACAAAGCTTAACTTAAAAAAAAAAAAGTTGGAACCCTCACTTCTTCATTCTCCCTTCATAATAAAATACCTTAATGGCCCTACTGTAAATAGAAACTACAAGATTAGGAAGGAATTTGTTTTTTATGAAGTCTGAGAGGCACAATTAAACTGACCGAAACCAGATTACAAATAGTTTAAATTGCTCCAAAAGAAAAACGTAAATAATTAAAATCATCGTAAGTTATAAAAAGCATTCCAAAACACAGTGTTAAATTTTAGTTTTGTTATTGGAAATTTAGAGTTTTGCTGAATAACTAATATTGATGGTGCTTACTTCAAGTAGCTTTACACTTCAAAAAGCTTTAAATGTGCAAATACATTAGCATTTCCGTAGGCAAGATAGATCAGAATCACAAATAAAGTAAAAATCACTAATCACAAAGGCAAGATAGATCAGAATCACAAAAGAAAGTACATGATCAAACGTTAAAAGTTAGAGATTTCTTTAAATCTGTTCTCTTTCTCACCTGCCTATATAACCTATGAACAAAGATACCTCTGACACAAATAGGAATTAATGGCAGGGGCCTAAGAGGTGTATTCATAAAACTAAAACATGCTGGGGGCTAGTAGATGTTGTTTTACAAAGCCTAAATCTACGACAGAATTACTTTAGATTGCACCAAAGGATTTTAAGAACCTTGAAAAGGTTGAACTTCAGTACTTTAGTTCTAAAAGCTGCTGAATTCTTGGGACCCTGCTAGCACGCCATATTAGAGCAGGCTATAAAAACATCATGTGCCCCTCTCCATCAGCTTTTCACAGATCATTTAACTTTACTTTTTGTTTACACATCCTTGAGAAACAAACCGGGCAGGCACAGATCAGTGAACTATATTGAGGCAGAATAATGGTGCCAATGGGAAGTTTTTGCATTTGCAGTATGCTGAAAAGGCTTTAAACATCAGAGCTAATCTGATCAGTTTTTCTATTCCAGAGTTATGAAAAAAAAAGTTACTTATATGAGGAAAAAAAAAATCTTCTACTAACTAGGGCAATTACCAATATATAGATCTGAATAATGACAATATTTAAAGAAAATAATAACAGGAGGCCTGACGCAAACAGTGGGTCACCTCAGTTTTCCTCAGGTCTTGCTAACTTTTGCCTGATCTCCAGATAATGTAGCAGGACTGAAATATAGCTTTTTGTCTTTTGAGTTATACTCTGATGTCCTGAAAAGAAAAATTGTACTTCTTATGTATTGCATCTTCCCATTTCCATCCTCATTTTATTTCCACTGCTTATTATTAAGAAGGATCAGAAAACAAATCTTAAATACATTACTAAAATTAAGAGAGTGCTGTGAAGTTTTAATCATAATTATTCTAACAGAAAATGCAATCCTAAATACCAGACCTATTCCAGGGAGAAATTTCCATTTCACTGAGTTTACTTTTAGTTAGTTCAACTATGAACTTACAGTAGCAACTCTGCTTCAGAATATCATGAGAATTGAATTTCAAGTATCCATGTTCTCATTTTCCCACATCTGTTGAAATCTCTCATACCCATGTCTATCCTGTAAATCATCATCTTATCTGTTGAGCCAGCTGATGTACCATAAAAATCACAGGACTAAGCATTTCCTGGACCCAGTAAAGAACCTGTCACCTTCCAGAATCTCCTTCTGGTTGACTACCTTTTTCAGTGACTGGAAAAAGCAAAAGCTTTTGGTGTACATGTTATTGTATCTTGGTGTATGTATGTATTATCATTTCTTTCCAAAGAGCAACTACTTTTCAACTTACATTCAAACAGTTTGTATGTGCACTCTGAGCACAATCATACTCCTTGGGACAGCGTATAATTGCTAATAGTTCTCTGGCCTTGATTAATTCTAGATGTGTATGTGCAGAAAGTTAGTGAGATGTCAGTGTAGAAAGCAATGGTGATTCAGGTAAATAGGAAATTGAAAATTTAAGTATTCCAAATTGCTCTTGTTCTTACCTGCATATCTTCTAGCTGGCTTTCCAAAGATCTTTTTAACACCACCAAATCTTTTGCCTCATTTTCAGCATGTTTCAAAGCTTCTTCTAATTGTTGCTTCTCTTCCTGCAATTATATTATTTGATATAGTTAGATACAAGGCCTCTAATCTGACATCTGAAAACGAACAGACAACCAGTATTACTTAACAAGTGCATATAAAAGTACAAAACATGTACTGGTTACCTTATATTTCCCATTTACACTTCTCTACATGACAACAGGAAGGAGACTACTTTAGGAGGTTGTTTTCTCAGCTTACCTCATATTTCGTTATTTTTTCCTTCACTGAATCTTCTTCTCCTTTCACATTATCAAATTGTTTATGCAACGCTTCATTTTTACTCTCTAGCTCATCAACTGTTCTTTTCAACTGTTCATTTTCCTTCGTCAGCTCCTTGACTTGATTTTCTATACTATTTCGCATCTCTTCTGCAGTGTTTCTTTCACTAGCAAGGACAGCAGCATTCTAGTGAAAACAAATTATGCAATGTTTTTAAAAAAGCAAAATGAATGGATGTTATTTTCCGACAGAAGTTTCACATAGCACCACAGCAAATGTAGCTAGGATATAGCATTAAAACATCAAAGAATTAAAATTAAAATGCATATAATTACAAAAATGTATTTTCAAGATTACTGTAGGAGAACACACAAGGAAGGTGTTTTTTTTTTTTTTCCTCTGGCATGGCTACATGATAAAGTAACAGTACACAAACAATCTCATGCCTGCCATTGCATATTTTTACTTGAACTACTTCTTTATTGCCTTAAATTACTTGCATGATCACATCCCAGTGTTCAGTATTTACAAGTAATCTAAAAAACTCAAACAGATATCAAAAGACATATGGCCACTGAAGAAATAACATATTGGTGAGGAGTGTCTCCCACAGCAGCACAAAATTTAGGCAGTCTTGCCCCATTGCCCATTCCAAACACAAATGTACAGCATTCTACATTCAGCTGTATCTGGAGCTGCACAGTGAATCAGCGTTGGGAACAGAATCAAATTTAAGATACACATATAAACACGTATGTGTATATATGTATATAAATACACAAGTGTATTTATTTATAAAGAAATTATCTTGACTGAGATAAAAGGGTGGGGGGCAGGTTGAGGTGTTACTGGAAGAAATGCCCCAATCCATCTCAAAACATGGTTCCACAAAAGGCTATGCCAGCACAGCACAGCAGACAGTGAGCAGGCATGAACAAGCAGCAGAGACTGGAAGTACCTTACAGTGGTGTTGGTGCAGCTCTATCTGCATATCTTACAACCCACACTTGGGGCTATGCTTATTCAGTAGAAGTTCTGCTTGGTTTCCAGTCACTGCCTGAGGATGGAAGGAGTTTAGCTACTGAGTTCACCTTGTATTCAAACAGATACACTTTGTATATTATTTCAGAAACAGGAATAAATACACAACACAAAGACAAAATTAAAATAAACTACTTATCACAATTTATCACATGTAGTTACAGATTTTTTGGCAGGGCAACTGCCTAAAGTTGCAGCACGCAACTTCTCAGAGTTAATTATCACCTCTGTCTCACCACTTACCCTCTCCTGAAACACACTCTCCCATTTAAAAGACTGTGCATTTCATTTGTTACTATTGTGGAAACTGTAAGTCAAGGTATGTATCTATATTGCTATACTACCTATGCTGTTATATTACACAGACCAGGTATGTACTTCTAAACCCCTAATTCTTTGTTCTTCATTGATTTATTAGTAAGAATCCCATTTAAAAAAAAAAATGAATCAGATGTTTTTTTCCTTCTTGCTCTTGAGCTTTCAGAGTCTGATACAAAGCGGTAACTCCATAAAAAGATCTGGTTCTTGTGTATAGGCTCACCACCTCCTGCATTAAAACTTTAAATAATAGCAAGAGCACCAGAACTACTACCATATGACTCAATCTAGACCAGTATTTTCTGCAGCAGTGGCCACAGCAGATGTTTATGGAAAAAATGGAACAACTATAGGTAGAACCATAACACACTCCCACATCTCATCTTTCCCTGCATGAATGCATCATCCATTAATTTCTCTCATCTTTTCTGAATCCATTTATAACTTTGGCCTCTACATTATCTGGTGATTAGGTAATCACACGTTAATTACTGAGGCATAGCATTTTTGCATGTGAAGTCATGTTTATCTGAGTGAAAACAAATCCTCCAGAGTAGCTTGGTAAGACACTACTTTGTGAAATATTTTAGGAAAGCACAAAAATCTCTTTCAGTTATGTTACTTTTGATTGTAGGTCCTGATTCTCCCCTCCTCCCTTCCAAAGGGATAAGCAAAGTTCTGTAAAAGGGTGTTTACAAAGTGTGCCCTCACTAGGTTGTTTTCTAGCAAGCAACAGCTTTAAAAACATGCAAATTAGTTTGATAAAGCAGTAACTCAGAAAACACTCAGACTGTCTACAGGGTCAATGAACTTACACAAAAACTGGCAGCATAAGCAGGCTGACAAGTTCTAGTCTTTTGAAAATACTGAAAAAACTTGTTCTTCCAAGTATATGACAGTTAAAAAGCTATGAAATAGGTTTCTGCTGATGCTTTAAGTTCTCACATCCTTTTCAATAGCATTTATATATTAATTTAGTTTTTGCTTTTTGCATACAGCAAAGTTTTACTAATTAGCAAGCACTCTACCAGAGGCTCCTTTTTGTCTGATTTCCCCTTTCTGCAGCTGAGTGAAAGCAGCCGAGGCATGCTGGGGAGTTCAAGGAAAGGAATGTTGATTTGTCTGTTCTTTTTCATCCAAACGCCTACGCAGGGCTGCGCAGCAAGAGGACTGAAGCAGACACATGCTGTACCTGATCTATCATACCTCATCTACTCTGTTTTGATCTGATTTCCCAACACAGGAAGCTTTATTTTCTTAGAAGTACACACACACCAAAAACAAACAAACAAACAAAAAAAAACAGCCCCCTCAAATCTACATACATGCACATACGTTTTTTAACCTAAGAGGTTCAAAATTAATTTCAGCCTACACTGATATTGTGATATCTAGAGATCTGCTCCCCCTGTCTTACTGTATGCACTGAGGATACCCACTAAAATTAAACTGAACTGGTATTCTTCCTCCTTTTTCATGATGTATTTCAGTAAGTTTCCAAGATACAGGGTGAATCTGTATAAAAGGTAGAGTAATACAGGTAGAGCAAGTTGCAAGCATTATCCATAAGCCTTATATAAAATCCTGGAAACCAATTGGATATATATGTAAAATCTAAAGTTTGAGCAGCCTGTGTGACCAGTACTTAACTGGCACATCTCCACAGAACTCTAATGACCTTGGCCTTATTATAAGGGTTACACTTTCACATGAACATACTATTCCCAAACAAACTCTCTGACGTGTTAATTACAAAATTATTTTATTTTACCCTGAAAGAGTATGTCATGAAAGATACCAACAATAAATAAATACACACACACTTTTTCAAAAGGTTACGACAACTCTTAGTATATATGGGGATCTTTACTACATTGTAGTCAGAGTGGTCATTTTTCTTACTTATCTTTCGGGGAAAGACATTTTCTTTGAAATTCAACTATCACGATACATTATTTTTCAATATCTTTTCAACTAGTTTCAGATAAGCCTGAAAAGGAACACAGAAGTATTTATCCTATCCTATTTTTACCTTACACAACTGTACATGTAAGACATGAAAGAGCACCTCTCAGATAACATTCAGGATGATATTAAAAAAATCAACAATATGAGCATCTTCAATTTGATAGTGAAATTTAAATGAAATCAAATTACACAAATAGAATTCAGATGTTCTTTGAGTAGAAAATGCACATGTAGCTTCACGTCTCCAAACCACAGATGGGTTTAGATAGGAAAAAGAAAAAACCCTATGACTATATCAATGAATTAAGCATGGGCGCCAACAGTAGTTGAGACTTCAGAATTGTTATAATTAATATTTGGGGATGTTGGTAAAGTTTTGTCAATCATTTTAACTAAAGTTTATACAAATTAAGCCTATGGTAACAGAACAGAGTAAAGGTCAGAAAGTACTCATTTAAGGTGAAAATGAAACATTAACAAACATATTGTTAATATAACACGACCTTTTGTTCACTGGATTGTGGATGACCCTCTTCAGAGAGCTGAAATGAGATTATGTATGTAAACACATCAGAGCACAAAACAGATAAAACTGGTTAAGCAAGATTCTTCATGACAAAAGCTGGAAGGAAATACTGTATATTCAGGAATATTTGCCATAATAAAAAAAAAGGAGGTGGGGGGTGTTAAAAGTATTGAAGTGGGTTTTTTGGATCTTAAAATCATCTCAAATCCAAGATTACAGTTTCTTCCTTGTGTTATATAAAACACGCTCATGATTTCTTATTCCCCCTTACTAATTTTTGCAGTATGTTTTAATAAACAAATGTCTTACCAATAAGTGTAATATCATTACATTTATGTAAGGTAAAAACTCTACAGCATTTTCATTGTGTTTGCTTGCCTGCATTTTCTTGATCTTTCCTTCCAATTTGTCTAACCTCATTCAGTCTTTCAGGTCATTCAGTGTCTTCTACTCACTATGGTTAGGCTGTTTTGCACCCAAATCTCCACCTTTTCTATCTTTGAAACAATAACACTTTCATCTTAATACCTGTTACTTGTAGACTTCTTACACACTTTCATACCTTCTTATTCATATTTCTGAACGCATGAAACATTTTATTATACTTTCTCATTTTATTATGCTTTCTCAAACTGTAGTTTTATCATGTTTAAACTCATGATTTAAGACTGAGCAAGCCTTATCAGCAGATTTAAGCTAAAGACATTAGGTAAAAAGTTGGAAACGGATTGCAGACTTCTGAGAAAAGCTGAAAATAAAAAGAGAAGAAGCCTATCTAGAAGAAAGTAAACAGTTGTAATGATGTCCCACAATGCAAAGTCCTCAGTGACTGCCTAAACTACATCTGTATTATCATGGTTATAGGCACTCAGCTTCTTTAAAGGAAGGAAGTTTGAGAGATAAAAGAGATTCAAGTGGTAATGATTTGATTCTTATATCAAAGAGCACACAGTAGTGAAAATCACAAGCCACACAGGCAGAGTGCAAAATCATATGAGGTATCAGAAAATATCTTGACTTCATTAAGGCTTTTCACACCGTTTCCCACAGCATTCTCCTCAAGAAACTGGCTGCTCTTGCCTTGGACTGGCATACGCTTTCGTTGGGTTAGAAACTGGCTGGGTAGCCAGGCCAAAGAGTCGTGGCGAATGGAGTTAAATCCAGTTGGAGGCCGGTCACTAGTGGAGTCCCCCAGGGCTCGGTACCGGGGCCAGTCCTCTTTAATATCTTTATCGATGAGCTGGATGAGGGGATCGAGTGCACCCTCAGCAAGTTTGCAGACGACACCAAGTTAGGTGCGTGTGTTGATCTGCTCGAGGGTAGGAAGGTTCTGCAGGAGGATCTGGAGAGGCTGGGCCGATGGGCCGAGGTCAACTGCATGAAGTTCAACAAGGCCAAGTGCCGGGTCCTGCACCTGGGGCACAACAACCCCAAACAGTGCTACAGGCTGGGAGATGTGTGGTTAGAAAGCTGCCAGGCAGAGAAGGACCTGGGAGTAGTGGTTGACAGTCGGCTGAATATGAGCCAGCAGTGTGCTCAGGCGGCCAAGAAGGCCAGCAGCATCCTGGCTTGCATTAGAAACAGTGTGGCCAGCAGGTCCAGGGAAGTGATTGTCCCCCTGTACTCAGCTCTGGTGAGGCCGCACCTCAAGTACTGTGTTCAGTTTTGGGCCCCTCGCTACAAGAAGGACATGGAGGTGCTCGAGCGAGTCCAGAGAAGGGCAACGAAGCTGGTGAGGGGTCTGGAGAACAAGGCTTACGAGGAGCGGCTGAGGGAGCTGGGACTGTTTAGCCTGGAGAAGAGGAGGCTCAGGGGCGACCTTATCGCACTCTACAGGTACCTGAAAGGAGGCTGTAGCTAGGTGGGGGTTGGTCTGTTCTCCCACATGCCTGGTGACAGGACGAGGGGGAACGGGCTAAAGTTGCGCTAGGGGAGGTTTAGGTGGTTTAGGTTGGATATTAGGAAGAACTTCTTTACTGAATGGGTTGTTAGTCACTGGAATAGGCTGCCCAGGGAAGTGATTGAGTCACCATCCCTGGAGGTCTTTAAAAGACGTTTAGATGTAGAGCTTAGGGATATGGTTTAGTGGAAGACTTGTTAGTGTTAGGTCAGAGGTAGGACTGGGTGATCTTGGAGGTCTCTTCCAACCTAGATGATTCTGTGATTCTGTGAAAATACAGTACTAAGTACAAAATCTGCCACTGAAAAAAAAAAGCTCACATACTGGATGCTGTATTTGTTTCCTCTAACTATAGCAAAATACTGCATTTCTAAGGAACAGACATTACATTTGTAACAAAAACAGAAATTTAAAGAACCACTTCATGGACAAAGCTAAGGATTCTGAAAACTAGGAATGCAAGTTATACATTTCTGTTAAATTTCCTTGGGACACACAGCCCATGTTCTATACAGGCAAACTTGTGCTTTTGTGGTTAAAGCTGGTTTCACTTCACCTCACAGTAAGGGAAGCAAGATATACTGGTAAACTTCAGTGTACTATTTCTAACACACATATCTTGATCAGGGTAACACCTCTTCATACACCTGCTAGTATGGCCTAACTTTAAATTTGCTTATCTCAGTTTCCAAAATTTCTGAAATTAAACTGGATTAAGTCATCATGTAGACTGAGAGACTTATAAACGATTCTTTCAGTCACATAGTAGGATTAAAGGTAGCTATTCTAAATATTCGAAGCCTCATCAAGAAAATTTAACCTAAATGACAAGTGCATTTGAATGGATCTGTGGGTTTCACAGCAAAATGTTACTCACTGAACTTGCAGCTATGTGGAGAATTTAAGTTTGTGAAACAGTTGACATAATTTTCTGTCTGCTGAATAAGTTTTTATTAGTATGTACTGAGTGGAGGAACAGACCAAAGTCTGAACTATGTTGATAAAATATGATGTTAGAATATTTCATTCAAGAGTACAAAGCTACTTTTAACTTGTAGCTGATGAGAAGAAGATATGAGAATGCATGCACCTGTTTACTGTTTGATTTGGTATGTGCACCTGATTTATAAAGTTTAACCTGGCTTAGGTCTGCTCTTCTGAGCCCACATAGTCACAACTGCTTTGGTTCATATGCATGTCACGTTCAGTTTTCAGCTTTGGGCCTAAGGAAGTTATTCTCCATAAGGGAACTTCAGCAGTGGAATTCAATTCCCTCACTTTTTTTCAGGTGTTTTGCCTGACAAAAAATGAGTTTAATGAAGTTTTCTTTTGTGTCCTTTCATATAGTTGTATGCATGTGCAGAAATATTTTTAAGTATACTAAAATTAATCAAGACAAAGTATTAATAAAGCAATAAATATTTGTGTAACAAGAGTCAGAACATTTTGTTGAAGCAAATGTATTTATATACCATCCTACTCTCAACTTTGGTGAAAGCAGTGAAAAGAATCAGAGGTGGAGCTCAGCACAAAAGATACCAAAATCCTTCCCACTACCAATTACTATGTCAAACCTAAAGAAACTGGAGAGAACACACAAACATGGTTCTGGAGATTCAAATGAAATATTCTATTTCCATCTAAGTAGAGAAAAAAAGTTCTTTGATAGGAATGCAGAAAATGTTCTGTAGCTCCACACCTTCTTTTCTACCACACCCTTAACACTGGCAAAAACATGAGTGGTTGTGTAACTGATCATTAAAAAAAATGGTTAGGGCTGACTTAGGTGTTTCAGCTGGTGAAATTCCCCTTCAGCAGTGACTGTGCAGCACACGACCTTTAGAGACCTTTTACACACAATATGGAAGGGGCTAATGAGGGGAAGCTAAGTGCCTCATTCACAGCTTATTAAAACTGTTACATTTTGTTTAAGTTCAATGTTGATTAGGTACAAGTTAGCCAAATTTTCTGACTACACGTAAATTTCAGAAAAAATTATATTTTATAAAATTTCAAAATTTTATATTTTGAATAAAGTTCAGCTGACTAAAACTGAATTCAACCAATTAACTGTTCATTCTCTAATCACCATACTTGAAGTACAAATCTAAAGAATCAATCTCCATACAGAATGGACTACAGCACAAATAAAGGTTTTCTAATGGAAGTAACAGGCTTTCAGATACTCTTTTCATATTTATACGTTATACGTGTGGAATCAAAGTAAATGACATGATAATCTTCCAAAACCTTCTGAAAAAAAAGGGAATGGTGTGGCTGCTCCCTTCACTTTGTTCCTGGTGTGGAACATTTAAGGTATCAGGGAAGATATTCTCTGCTGAAAACTCTAAAATCTTCTGGGCCACCTTTTCAGGTTGGTGCTGGATAAGTTATTAAGCTTCTTGAACTACATGTAGAAAGATTTATGTGAGTTCACAGATTCAGATCTACCCAGTTCCCCCAGATGATGCTGAAGGAGATGCAGTTACAGAGAAATCAATACTCTTTCTTTTGTCCTTTCCTCTCCTTTTTGTGTGTAAATAAATCAAGTTTAAATAAAACAACTAGACACTGTTTTTTCCTAGCTAACATGGAGGTGATTTGAAAAGAAAAAAAAAGCAACCATACCCCAAAACATAACCAAGGGAAAAGACATATTGAAAAGGGGTCTAAGCAAGAATGAGCCTCAACACAGGGACAGCCCTCTGATTGCCAATTCTTACTACCTCTTCAGTAAAGAAAACTTCTGAAATGTGTGTTATTCAGGTATGGTCATCCAGTTTTTAAAGCTCATGAATGTAAATAACAGGTCTTTAATTCTATTTGTAGTTCTGTTTGTAGTTCAGGTATTTTTCCCCACTTTGGCAATTCTTTTTACCGTAGACACAATTTCTTATAATAGTTGGAGGTCCCTCAGATGAATGAAACAGTAACATTGTTTAGCAATAATAATAATAAAATCTCTTAACTCTTAAAATGGAATATGAAGGCCATCTGAAAGCAAAATGGATTTTTATTGCTACCAAAAAGTAAAAAAATTGGAAGAGACTAAATTGTCTAACTGGCTTTACTTACTACTTTTCTACCTTGAACTGATTATATTCGTTCTTTCCATAATTTTAAAAGGAGGTTTAGCCTACTTGTAATACATGGCTCAGCCCCTGGAATTTAACTATCATTAGTTACATATTAAAAGGGTCAGTGTTGTGTTTCAGTGTAGTTTTATCTCCTAGTGAGCTACACTGCAACCAACCTGAATCCTCAGCTGTACTTCAAGGGATTACTCAATAAGGAAATGTATAAATTTATAAACAGGTCAGGCTATTTTTCCTTCCATTTCAGCTAAAGTCATTCTATTAATTGGTTAAAAATCATTCACCTGTGACAGTTGAGACAAGACTTTCCTTCTTGCCAGGCCATTTTCACTGATCTAAATGGTATAATATCCTTAACACTATTTCCAAAACTATTTCAATTTTGATTTATAAGATGTAATGAAAGATGTAAAGGCCTACATTATAAAACTGAGAATTAAACTCCTTTTTACAGAGAACATACTAAACAAGATTTCCCAATTTAAGCACATCCTAACATTTACACAGTTAGGATATCCGGAGCCAGAAAAGCATTAACCTTTCAACAAATAGCTATACCCATGTCCTATTATCCTCTTAGCTATGTACATGACATACTCAGACTGGCTTATACTAACAGTTTTTTTTCAAGGTCGGAAATTGTTGCAAAACTAGAGTAAAATATTAACTGGTTAAGTGTTCATATTTTACCACACTGAATGGACTTGCTTAGTCTAACACTTCACACACGTACATAAAGAAACTCATACTTCTTACAGGACAATACACTGTCTTCTGCTGATAAGGATTATAGATTCTCTTGATGGTATTAAAAAAGTATCTGACCCCACAGGCTCTCACCAACTTTCAAAAAGAAAAGAAAAACAAAACAAAACCTACCCGTTCCCAACCCAGCCATTGAAATGGTCCCAACCAAATCAGATTCACAATGCTATCAAATGACTACTGTAGATAAAATAGATTTTTCCTCCACTGTGTTTAGATATGAAGCAATACAGCTCAGAGAACTTTACAGGACAGTTTTGGTCAGAGGCTTTCTTAACTCTACATACAGTATAAAAACATCCATCTTTGGCATGTTATACAGGCATGTTTCTTATTCTTCTTGACAACACAGCCAGTATTCCACAATTTGTTTCGTATTTCATTTAACGGATGACTAAAAACATACATGATGACCACCAAACAACTTCCTTTCCATGCGCAGAACAGACACAGCAAAACAACTCAGATCTGCCTCCCAGATTTTCCATATATCATTTCCATATATCAGGATGCTTCCAATACTCATCCCTATTTCAGGAGTGCCTGCACCCTTCCTTCTACCGTAACACTTATCTGGCTGTGCATTCTCCTTTTCCCACCATCCCAACTGTTTGCAGAACCACACTGGAAATTGATCAAAAACATACCAGGCTTTTACAGAGCTAGTAAAGGAAGGCTGAAAATGAAAGACTGGGAAGGGGGAAAGCCAGGTCACAAAAGAGGAAATACTGACTTGGACCAGTTGCTCCACTATCCTTCAACTCTGCATACAGTTTAGAGCAGTTAATAACTGACCTCTATCAGCTGGCTTCTACCATATAAACCAAACCCAGCATTATCTCAATATGGCAAAGGCTGCCTCAGGCAAGCAAAGGAAAGAAAAATCCACTAGTGGTACCTGGAATCCTAGACGATCTTCTCTAAATTTTTTCCAATTGTTATGCAGATTGTCTGAGGTGAGCAGATGAGACTTAGACATAACATTCAGGATGCAGACTAGAGATGAGTATGGATACATGAACACAAGGGCACAACAATGTTCTTATGTCCATGTAATTCCTGTTACATAATTTGTTCTGTTGCTATCAGTATGATGTGTTTACAGAGCTATTTATTATAAGCCCAAGATTTCACCCTAGCATGGTACCAGTTAGTTGGGAGCCTATTATTTTTATATGAAGAGCTTGAAATAATTTTACATGTGTATCATTTGACAGTTTATATAAATTAAATTTACTTATCACTTTGTGGACCAAAGCGCCTCCGTGATGCTCCACCGTCAGCTGATGTCTTCTTTTTACCCTGAGTCACTTGGACAACCACCACGTGGTGTTTGTGTACCACTATTCCAAAACAGATTCTGAGAGTATAATAAATTTAATTATGTTTTATTTTACATTTACACTACATATGCCAAGCCATTTCTACAAGAAGGGCATACATGGTATATGTCAGTATCATTCATGACACTTAATCTAGTTTTTCTTAAGCTTCTTTAAAGCTAATCAATTCTTCCACATAGAGCAGAAGAAATATATTATCAGGTCAAGCAGAAAATATATTCTATTCACTTCCATTTCAAAGTTCTTTACAGCTCTGTGCTAAATTTGCCTAAACTCACAACCACTCATACAGATGGATGAAAAAAAAAAAAAAGGCTTTAAAAAAAAGCTTTATCTCATCTGTGACATGCAGAACTTTATGATTTTGTGTATTTACCTATTTTAAAGGAGTAGCATTTGGTTTGTAACCTGGGAAGAAGGTAACCATGGTCTTTTGCTGTTCCTACCACTTGCTCTGCTAAAATTCCTTCTTCTCTTTAATCATACCACAGCTTAACACATGTGTATCAGTGAGGGCTCACATGACCACAAACTTCACTGCATTCTTAAACGTTTTGATAAAGGAATCTGCTTCTAAAGGTTGAGTGTCTGTTCTAACACTCTGTGAATGAGGTCAGAAGTATTACAAACCCTGAAGAAATTGGTCAAGGTCAGCCCTAGACTATTGTAAGGCAGTAGCTACAGCTTTTTTGGAACAACATAATTTGTGTAGCCTGCTATTCAAATTCCACGGTTCTGTGTAGTTTGCAACTGCACTTCCCTGAGCTGGTTGCAGTTTGCTACAGCTTTCTTCCTACAGTGTAACATTCCAGAAATTATTC
This sequence comes from Oxyura jamaicensis, assembly GCF_011077185.1. NCBI lineage: Eukaryota > Metazoa > Chordata > Aves > Anseriformes > Anatidae > Oxyura > Oxyura jamaicensis. Next base: position 3,791,309 of record NC_048902.1, on the reverse strand, counting down.
CCAAATCTTACTGAAACAGTGACCCTTTTCTGACACAGCACTCCTGGTTAAGTAGTACAATTCTATCCTATTTTGTTGGAGGTTCAGATTAAATAATATACATTTTTGTACTACATTACAGTGGTGGAGATTCATACTCTTTTATTCTCTAGCACTTGAAGTGATGAAGTCATCTCTTGTTATTTAGAAATATATTACTCTTAAATTTCTTACTGAATTAAAGATATACATTATCCTACACAGGTGTGGTAAGGAAGCAGAAAACTTTTACTGAATGGAAATAGTCTGATCTCAGACTTAATAAACATGCAATGAAGTTAGGAACCATCACAGCTATTTCAAAAAGACCACAAGCAGAAGGTATAACAAAAAAAAAAAAAAAAAAGAGTTACCTTGCTAAATTGTATCAAATAAAATGAAGATCTTAAGATCTGTGGCTTTATGTAACTGTCTCTATGGAAAAGCAAGCAAACAAAATCAAAAAACTACCACATCACTGAGCATGAGACAGAATTGCACATGGCAAATACCCTCCCCCCTCTATTCTCTATTCAGATAACCATTAGTATGTTTCTAATGTGATTTTAAACAGATCTGGGAGTCATGCTAATCATACAGAATGAATATACTCTGCACCACTGACCAACCAACCTGATATCTGCAGTAGCTGAAAAATTCTGCTGATTTAACACTGGCACAAAAATTATTTTGTTTTTCCCTGCAAATATTTCCTTTTAGGCCTAATATACATCACAAAGCAACTTCACTCAGTGTACCAATTTGTGTAATATAGAAGTAACATAGGAACTAACAACCAGGTACACACAGATTTCAGTATACTCACATCTATGAAATATTGCTATCATTATTTTCTGTTTCAGAAACACTATTTACACACCAGTTTTCCTCATTAAATAAAACAGAATGGCACTTTTCACTTATCTTTGATGTAAACTTCTTATATTCCACCATCCAATATAAATCCTTCCATCTTGTAATAATGTAAAAAAAAAAAAAAGTTCTTAACATGTCAATCAGCTTCAATTATATAAACCATTATTTTCACACCGTGCTTGGTATTCCAGATAAATTATAAAACCAATAATTAATACCTTATGTAAGATCACTGCAGATCACTCATCCAACTCCAGATGGACCAGTTTTACTTTCCTGATAGTTAATTTATCAAACACAATGAATAATCTCAGCCAGCAGGCACAGAGATAGTGCTGGGTTTCAGATATAATTAAGGCTACTAAAACCTTCCCATTAAGCATGATAGAAGTTTTTCTTAGAATAAAACCCAAAGATCACATAAGTAGAAATGCAAGAGTAAAACTTGTGCTTAGAGAAACATTAATGAATTAAATTTAACTTTTGAACATCTGATTACATATATTATTATAGACTGTAACATGCAAGCAAAAAAAAATCTGAAGGAAATGCTATTTAAAACTATCTAAGCTACAACAGCCCAGCCATTGAGCCATTTCCCAGACTGTTATTGTTATGCCTAACAGACTACTCTTTCATTTCTTGTCAATCATAATTACAGTTCCATAATTGAAATACAGTAAATCACCAAGCAGTAACTTTGAAAGATGGTTCACTGAGGTTAAGCTGTCACTACAATTACTGTATAATAATAATAATAAAAAGTAGATTTAGTTGTTCTAGTTCTTCCTCAAAGGAAAAAAAAAGAATTTGGTTCAAGCTCAGATGAGTCAAATACCTTCATGATGATATAAACAAAGAGAAACAACACATTTAAGTAAAGTCAAACAATCTCAAGTAGAAATCCTAGGCTGCATATACAAACCAGTGCATATAAATTTCTCTAACTGCTGAAGAAAACAGGACATGTTAAAACAATTTTAAGAATACTCTTTCTCTGAATTCAGCTGTGCATTATCTATCCAGCATCTTCTACACAAGATCCTATTTTGCTCATAAAGCACACAAAGCTTTGGAAACTTCTTTCAAGATTAATTTTAATTCAGTTCTACACTATGCTTACAGCCATAACTAGCACAGTAGCTGCAACTCACCCAACACCACTGAGGCGGGAGAAAAAGGTATAAATTAGCACAAACACTTCTAAGCATAAAATTGGGCCTACAATTTTGATACATTGGTCAAGCACAGCTTGCTTTTAAAAACATCAAATATTTTACATGAATAAAATGAAAGAGATACAGAAAAGACAAATAATTATCATTGTAAAAATACTCAAAATTTCACAAGACTCATTCCCTTACCAAAAAAAAAAAAAAAAAAAAAATCTGTTCCTAGCTGCTGTCTTCTGCTATGATAACTTCACTGAGGACATATATTGAAAAACAGTACCAGATAAGCACTTCAGAAAACTGCTCCTACTCTTCTGCTCACAAAGACTCCCTGCTGATGGTGGAATGGAATTCATTCAGTCCCTTTTCTCCCTTGCTGGTTCAGAACACCCGCTCCCCACTGTTTTCCTTGTGCTGACACACATTAGGCCACCCAGTAAACAAGATTAATCCAATAAAATAAAACAAAAAAATACTGGTTAAGTAGTTCAAGGGGCAGGGTGGGACAATGCAACCAAGGAACAGAACGGGACACAAGGAGCTGATGGTAGGAACAGCAGGCAGTAAAGAACTGCAGATAACTACTAGAAGATTCAAAACTGCTTTCACCAGCATCACTAGCAAGGCATTCTGGTGATCTTTGGGGCATCCTCAAGGTTTTGATGATGCCATTCTACCCAAGACAAGCAAGTGGCCCTCTGTACCATAATCTCATCCATTCTCTCTCAAAGTATGCAATGAAGCAAAATTAAGCATGTCAAAAAACATGTCAAACAGTCCAAAACTTTGAAGAAAGGGTCACAACTTATGCAATGTTTTGATTTTTTGCCACAGTTAAAGCGTATGAAATAAAACTCATTGTCAGCAGCAAAGAATCTCCTAGCCCAAATATACCTATTTATTTTGCTAAAAATTTTAGGATCTGAAAGCATCTACTAAGGGACATCTGTGATAGGTATTTTTCCCTGTAAAGATTAATTGTAATCACTTCTTTCACCTGTGTTGCTTTCTCCAGGCTCTGCTGTAGATCAAGCAATTCTTTATCATGTTGTTCTTTAAGTTTATCCATCTCCATGTCATGGCTAGATACTTCTTCTTTTAGTGCTCCTTTTAAAGCAGTAAGCTCTCGCTCTCTCTTTCTCAAAATTTCTTCTTGTTGTTCTTTCGCTATTAATACTTCTTGCAGATCCTGCTTCATTTGCATCAGCTCCTAAAGTTCATTAAAATCAAAAATAAACACAATTGTCTCATAGATGGCTCTGATGACTGTTCTTTTTTTTCAGAGAGGGAAAGCAATTAAGAATAAGCTTCCCAGAGCAGCTTCATTTCTTATGACCAATATATTATTTGCAACTTTATTATAGAGTGCTACAAATCTACTAGAACCCAAGACTACTAGAAGTGCAACATATCGACCCATTATATAAAACATCAGTTATGTATTTGATGCTACAGAACTATAAAAAGATTGATGCTACACTTCCTATGAATAAAGCAGGAGTAAACCTAAAAGCTTCATTTTAAAAAATCCCTCAGTCCTACCTTCAGTTGCAAGGAGGCAGATGAGAACAAATAAAAATCTTTGTTTCCTACACTGCAGTAGAAGTGAACACAATAATTCCTTGTTGACTTTTTGTTGGAAAGATTAAAGTTGTTTCTGCAAGTTAGAACAGTTGAACACCTGGAGGGGTTGAGGGCAAAACAAGCGCTTCCCAACCAAATCCATGCCTTTAGACCCTTTTTCCCACCACAGTGTTCTCCCCAGAAGTCGTTTCCCCTCACCACATTGCTGGGAAGGAAGCGTACAGTCAGTGAATCTGCTGTGGACAGCCTTCAATTCTGCTGCACCTGGCTCACCTCAAACTTCCAGCTGACCACCAGGTAAGGCACTACCTTAATACTTAAGTTCCTTAACAAATGCAAGAAGAATAGAATACTATGTAGATATGCTATTGGTAACATACTTTATTGCTTTCTATTTCTGTAATTTTATTTTTAACTCACTAGCCAGATTCTTGACCCTTTATTTCAAATGTAAAAGCCTGATACATTTAGTTTTTATCTAGCAATAAGGAAGGTCTCCCAGTGACCCAACAAGCAGTAGTATTCTATTCTTGGAGAATTCCAAATTTACTTATAAAGTGAAGTGTCAGACTGCAAACTGTGCAATACCTGCCAGCAAATTATGAAAAAGCAGGGGAAGCGCTTTCTGTCAAGTGGTGAGAACTGGGTGACTGGTAAATTTACGTACCAAAAGAGTAGAGGTAGGAGAGGCTCTCTTGGAAAGTCAAAGTCCCTCTAGCTATTCACAGCATGGGGGAAGCTGGCTCATAGCATATCTTTCTCATGATTATGTATACACCCATGCCCTTGTATTTAGCAGTGCATTTTCAATTAGTTTTGATGTTAGTACCCTCAGCCTGTACACTCTCCTTTCCCTTCTCTTAGTTCTTCTTGTTGGCAGCTGGATTTAAGAACTTACCCCACCCATTTAATCCATTGTTTCTGTCTTTTAAGCAGGTACTTTTGAAACTGTTCCATAATTTATTTCAACATATGGCATTTATAACATGCTATGGCACCAAATGCATTTCCTATTTCTCCTGCTGTCATCAAGTTTTGAAATTACAGCCTTGACTAAAAAGAACCAAATAGTTAGAATTTGGGCTTTATTTTTGGATCAGACATGGACTTATTTTAACTTTAAGTAAGTTACGTTAAGTTATCTTACTTGTAGTATTTTATAACTAACCTCAATCAGAATCTCTTTCTCCCCTTCATCGGTATGTTTTGCATTATCCAGTTCATCATGCATCTCAGAGAGCTGGTCTTGAAGATCTCTGATCTCAGTCTGGTGTTGTTCCTGTTCCATCTTCACTTGAAAAAGCCTCATCAGGAAAAATCAGAGAGGATTTTTTCTTTTAATGGCAGAAATACTGATTGGTTCTCCCAAGTACTAAAAGATACAAGTATCTATTCCCATGTTGCCCACAAGGGAATGGGATATATGAGGCAGAACAATGAAATGTCAGAGGGAAAAAATGAAAATTCTTTTAAGTAGACATTTAAATAGAAACTTGCATTATATTTTAAACCTGGTACAATATTCTTGACTAAAGCACTATTTTTTTCTGTATTTTAAAGTTTAAAACTATATACTATGACTATGAAATATTAAAAGCAACTTGCAACAAGAAGACAACTATAAATCAGCAATTTTTCTTTTCCTTCAAGATATTAAAAAAATAAGCTATTTTTAAACAGTAGAAACATTTCCTACAATACCAAACATCACTGTCTGATTCAATTAATATCTTCTGAAGACACAGGTATGTTTAAATTAAAAAGTTTAAGTAAAGGTATAAATTCCAACTAATAAGTTCTCAAAAATGAACTCACTCCTCTAGGTTCTGACGGAGTTCCTTCTCGTTTTCTTCCAGCTTCTTTTTTAAGGCATCTCTTTCACATATACTTTCATCAAGCTGGAACTGAAGATCTTTCAGGCTTGCTCGTGTAGCATCTCTCTCCTCTTTTGAATTTTGCTGATTCTATTTTTTGTACACCAAAAGTTAAGCAAGATAATATACTAAGCATAAAGAAATTATAGACTTATTTTATGAAAGGAGCCATTTCAAGGCTTTGATATTTTTCTTTTGCAGAAGTACTCATTGTTATGAATATTAAAATATTGAAACTGTTATTAAAACACACTAACCACAGCTTTTCAATTTTTGTGACAAGTGTGAAGTTTCCTCATCAGTTTCAAGTATATTGATTTTTATTAGGACTCAGAAAAAGTAAGGCTAAAAGCAGGATTGCTACCCTGGACTTTCGGAGAGCCAACTTCGATCTCTTCTGGGACCTGCTTGGAGGTATCTCATGGGCTAGGTTGCCAGAAGGCAAGGGTGCTTGTGAGAGCTGGGCAACATTTAAACAGCACTTCTTCCAAGCTCAGGATCGGTACATCCCTAAGAGTAGGAAATCGGGGAAGGGGGGCAGGAAACCTGTGTGGATGAGCAACGAGCTCATGAATAAGATCAAAAGGAAGAGGAAGGTTGACGAAATGTGGAAAAAGGGCCTATCCCCTTGGGAGTAGTATAGAAGTGTTGTCAGGGCCTGCAGGGACATGACGAGGAAGGCTAAAGCCCACCTAGAGATGAGGCTTGCAAAAGAGATAAAGGATAATAAGAAGTTTGCTTGTTTGTTTGTTTGTTTTTAAGTATGTAAACAGTGAAAGGAAGACTAGGGATAACGTGGGTCCCTTGTTGAACAAGGGGGGTGTCCTCGTAATGGGAGACGCCGAGAAGGCAGAGATACTGAATGCTTTCTTTGCTTCATTCTTTGCTTCAAGAACTCCCCCCCGGACTCCTCAATCCTGGAGGGAGGAGAAAGGGTCTGGGAAATGGAGGGCTCCCCCCCCGGTTAACAAGAGAGTGGTTCGGGAGCATGTGAGTGGGCTCAACACACACAAATCCATGGGTTCCCATGGGATGCATCCACATGTGCTAATGGAGCTGGCAGAGGTGATCGCCAAACTGCTCTCTATCATCTTTGAAAGGTCCTGGAGAACAGGAGAGGTGCCTGAAGACTGGAGGATAGCCAATGTCACTCCAGTCTTCGAGAAGGGCAAGAAGGAGGATCCAGGAAACTACAGGCCAGTTAGTCTCACCTCTGTCCCTGAAAAGGTGTGGGAACAGCTTGTTCTGGATGCCATCTCCAAACAATTGGAAGAGAAGAAGGTTATGAGGAGTAGTCAGCATGGATTCACCATGGAGAAGTCATGCTCGACCAACCTTGTTGCCTTCTATGATGGCATCACCAGCAGGTAGATGGAGGGAGAGCAGTGGATGTAATCTACCTTGACTTTAACAAGGCTTTTGATACTGTCTCCCATGACATCCTGCTAGCAAAGCTGAGAAAGGGTGGGATAGAAGAGTGGACAGTGAGGTGGGTTGAGAACTGGTTGACTGGCTGAGCTCAGAGGGTGGCAATCAGTGGTGCAGAGTCCGGCTGGAGACCTGTGACTAGCGGTGTTCCCCAGGGATCGGTGCTGGGTTCGGTCTTATTCAACATCTTCATCGACGACCTTGATGAGGGAATAGTGTCTGCCCTCAGCAAGTATACCAATGACACAAAGGTAGGAGGAGTGGCTGACACGCCAGAAGGCTGTGCTGCCATTCAGCAAGACCTGGACAGGCTGGAGAGATGGGCAGGAAGAAACCAAATGAGGTTTAGTAAGAGCAAGTGTAGAGTCCTGCACCTGGGAAGGAACAACCAGACCTATCAGTACAGACTGGGGGACAACCTGCTGGAGTCGAGCTCTGAGGAGAAGGACCTGGGGGTCCTGGTGGACGACAGGTTGACCATGAGACAGCAGTGTGCCCTGGTGGCCAAAAAGGCCAATGGGATCCTGGCGTGCATTAAAAGAAGCGTGGCCAGCAGGTCAAGGGAGGTGATCCTCCCCCTCTACTCTGCCCTGGTCAGGCCTCACCTGGAGTACTGTGTTCAGTTCTGGGCTCCCCAGTACAAAGAAGAGACAGGGATCTTCTGGAAAGAGTGCAGCGGAGGGCCACAAAGATGATACAGGGCCTGGAGCATCTTCCCTATGAAGAAAGGCTGAGAGACCTGGGTCTGTTCAGCCTGGAGAAAAGAAGACTGAGATGGGATCTCATCAATGTGTATAAATACCTGAGGTGTGGGAGACAGAGGGATTAGGCCAACCTCTTTTCAGTGGTTTGTGGGGACAGGACAAGGGGTAATGGAGCAAAGGAAGTTCCGCACCAACATGAGAAAGAACTTCTTCATGGTGAGAGAGCACTGGAAAAGGCTGCCCAGGGAGGCTGTGGAGTCTCCTTCTCTGGAGATATTCAAGGCCCGTCTGGACGCCTACTTGGGCAGCCTGCTCTAAGGAACCTGCTTTGGCAGGGGGGGTTGGACCCGATGATCTTTCGAGATCCCTTCCAACCCCTACAGTTCCGTGATTCTGTGATTCAGAATGCAAACTGAAAGAAACCAGTCTGTCCTACCCATGTTTTCAGAGCAAGGCTATACTTAATTACTTTGGATTCAGCACTGAAGTAATGCTTTAATTAATAAACAGCTTCTGAGTAATATATTTTGTCTCCCACTCCATATAGGTCTCCCAGTCAACAGATTAAAATCTCCCTCAGCAGATACCTAAGAAACTTTATGTACGTCTGCCTAATATTTATATTCACGGTGCCAAATTTCTTCTCAAGTACTACTGAGAAGGAAGCAATTTCCTAGAAAGGGTAACTGTCATGAACAATGACACTTTAAAAGTCTTCTGCAAAAGCATCGGTGTGTCTGGACAAAAAGAATATGAAACAAAACAGCTCCAGTTATCTGATATACCCAGACACATTTGGCCACTCACAGAGGAACATTAACAGGTTTTAATCTAAAACTTACTGGCTTTCATACAGAACATTTTAGAACACATGCACTGCACATTGCAACAAGCAATGCAAAAATATTATGATTACGTAAGCAACAACAGTTTACAAAACATTCCTAATATTTAAATCTCAAACAGAAAATTCATTAGAAAATTGAGCAAAAGATACCCTTTTCTAATACAAACAAATCAACTTGTTGATCAGTTGTCACTTACTTAGAAAAGTATATTTGACAAAAACTTTATAACAAAAAAGGGCAGTACCCTGATTTCTAGATCCAGTTTTTTCTGTAATTCTTCCACTTTCCTTTCAAGTTCTGTTTTTTGCTCCACCAACGCTTTTACTTCAGCTGAAGAATCAGAAACCTGCAATTAAATAGAGATACTTATTCCAACAAAGCCAAGATGTTCTTTGACAATTTCCTTTTAAAATCTAAAGTGAAACTACAAGCAACACTAATAAAGTGTGGCATCAACTGCCTGAGCTCATCTTGGACTTTTCATATGGGTCAAACCAAGCTAACATTTTCAAAAGAACCACAATTTGATTTTCATTAAAATTCTTAATAATGGCTCCAGGTAGGTTGCCAACACAGAAAACATTACAAACCTAAAAATATTCAAATTAGGCAACAGCTAAATTAAATCACTAATAGTTGGGGACAAATTTCACTGAGATACCACCACACAAAACAGACATCAAAGGGATGCATGCTCATGTGTCAAAACAGATTTTCAAATTAATTTTCTGTAACTTCTAAAAATGTGTTTTATATTTTCATTTTAACTAATTATAGCCCAGAATTAAATAATCACCAAAAGTAAGCATTTAGTCTTTCTTATGCTATCACTTCAACAATTGGACGCTTCTTCCCCTTGCTTTAGACCTAAAAAAGCAGTGCACCACATGGCAGGAAACAAAAACATTTTAAGAAGGCGATTGTCAAATGATATTAGTGTAATATGGCTTTTAAACAATATCCTAGCTGGTTTTCTAAATTGCACATTAAAACACTCTCTATTTAGGTATCAATTTACATCATTATAATGAAAAGATGTTCCAAGGTTATTCTTAAAAGCTGCATACATTAGCTTTTTCTTCGATCTAACAACCTTTTGATGTCTGCGAGATTTACTGTTAAGTTTGCATTTCTTTTTTCTTTCTCATAGCAGACTCCTTTACCTTCTTTTTTAAATTGTAAACAAAAATCTTTCCCATAAGGCTCTTCAGTGCATGATTAACATTAAGCTACACCACTGGGAAACTACAAGAATGGTCTCATTGAAGTCAGTGAGGGGATTCAAACTTGTAAAGCACTGCTTGAACACTGCATCACTATGAAATAAGCCCAAACATTAAAAAGTAAATAAAAAATTACCGGTGTCTTTCCAGCAGCTCTTGACTTTAATGTTTGAATTTTCTCAAAAACCAAGTTGACTTTCCTCTTTGTTGCATCATCATTATCAGCACTTCTAAAACACAGACAAGTAAGCAATGATGTGATCAAAGGCACTATTTCATTAACATCAAAACAAATTCAAAATAAGCGTCCAAACCACTGAAAATCACAACCATAAAAATCTACTATAAAAATAAGTCAAATTATCTCAACTATGATTTCATTAAATCTTCTGAAGGAAGGTTGTTAACAATTCAAATTTCAAATATTTTCTATAAAAGTATCACTGAACTCTTTAATTGCAGCTCTCTTCTACAAGACTATAGCTGTGGAAAGACAGGTATTCAGCACATATATTATTCAACAAACATACAGAAATTAAAAGTAATTACTACTAGGTTTTTCAAGTCCTGACTACTGCACCATTAAAACTCTCTTAAACAGCTGCCAAAAACTGCTACATCAGTACAGTTGTACCTAAGAAAGTTCAGCAGTGCAAAGAAATTTGAGCGCATCATGTGTATTTTAATTCATTTGTCCTTCCTTCCTCACCTTTCAATAAGCTATCATTAGAAAATATCAAGTAACAAGGTTCCTGGTGGAGAAGGTATTGTGTAAACAACAAAAGAATTTCTGTAAATTCTTAAAATATATATATATATATTTTCTGTTTTATAAACCACAAGCTTACACTCCCATCAGGCATGATTTGAATTCTTCATGAACATCCATATCACTTAAGTTTAACACCTTAAGTATTTAAAAGACAAAACATTCTGATTCACAGATTTCAAGTACTTTTAATCAAATCTTGAACAGTATCTTATGTAAGATATTATATCCTGACTAGCTAGGTATTTTGAGATCCTATAATGCCTTAAAAGACATAGTTGAGATACAAAACTTTGAAACAGTCATTCCATTTAGTTATAGCTTTGATTTTACCATTTCAAATTTTAAATGTAATAGAAAAATGTTGAGAAAACATAACCTCCCCTCTAAAAGTTAGTTATGTTTACTAACCCTTCTTTAAGGTAATTGTAAAGTATCTGTTTAGCAGTCTCTTCATTTGTTTGCTGTGTAATATCTTGCTGGCCTTTTAAGAGATCAGGAGTTGCCTAAAAGGACAAGATACAATGTCAAAAAGTATAATCCTAACAGAGTTGTAAATACAACCTTTCCAGTTGAAATTCTCCATTCTATTCTATTATGAAGAAGTTTATGTACTATGGACCTCGAGTTCTCTAAGATTCATTGGAGTTTTAGCTTACTGCAAGAAGGAAGTATACACTACACTAAAGGATAGAACACCATTGTGTCTAAAGTTCCACAGATTTCGGCATTCTGCTTAAGAATCATCACAACATTATTTACAATAATCCTCCTTGTCCCCACCATCTTCCTCCACCCAGACAAGAATAATACTGTTTTTCAAAACACATTTCCTCAACTACAGGAACAATTTTTGTATTTACTAATTAGAAATAGTACATGATTGGATTTTGTTCTAATGAACGACAGAAACATATGCATTTAACGATACAAGAATTTTATTATGCTACAATGCAAAACATAACTTAAAGAGTAAATTCAAAATTACCTGTGTATTAGGGACAGATGAAAATGTTTTTACAGGAATCTTCTTGGCTCCTGAATCTGATGGAATTGTGATTCGGTTTGGCAACAACAGAGTTGAAGTTACTGTTCTAACTTCATCTCTCTTATTCTGTCCTGGTAGTGTGGATGATCTAAACGTGAAGCTCTCAGTATTAACTCCATTTTGCTTATGATACTGCAAAGAACTGAAATGACTGTTCTGAGAGTCTTTATCAGGCGTTTGCAGTTTTCCAATACTTCGAGCAGAAATTTTCATGTCTTTGGAAGGTGGCTTTTGCTCTCTGGATAACTGCTTATGGAGGCAAACTTTAGATGGTCTTAGCAAGTGCTCAGCTGACTTACCCAAGCTTTTACTGAATTCACCCAAATTATTTGAATTTATATCAAACCCTAATGGCAAGGCACTGTCAACACTTCTTGATCTTTTACGATCATCTGGATGAATTCTATTCCTTTTTCCTGACCTACCTCTTCTGTGAGGATCAACTTTCTTATCAAACTTCTCAATTAGCTGATCTACTCCTGGAAGGGAGCCGGTGTCAATATCACGACCAGTTCCAGGTAAAAATGGGATGTATCTTCTGTTTTCATGCCGGTTAACATTGTCTGCATAGATTGCATACTCTTGGTCATCAAGTAAAAATCTGTACAAGGAATTTGCAGAAGTGGGAGTAGCTGATGAGGACGATGATCTTCGTGAGTCATCTAACACTGGCCCAGCTGAATCTTGTCTGCGGAAGGGAAGGACATCTGGTCTAGGTTTTCTAGTTTCCGGATAAGCAATAGGACTAGCACATGGGGATCCTCCTGTAGATGAAAACAATTCTGAAACATGCACTTCACTTGGGCTGATAGTGCTACTGGGACAATCAAACACCTGCTTATTTTGGTCTTCTATGTCTACCGCCCGGTTTAAAGGTACTTTTTTGGAATTTGCTGTGGCTGACTCTGCGAGATATGTATTTGTTTTCTGTAGGGACACTACTTTAGATGAGGAAATCCAAGGCTTTGCTTCAGTTTTATCTTCTTTTTTTGCAAAAGATGTAGATTTACTGCACATGGAAGACTGGTAACTATCCAAGCTCAAGTTATTCTTCTCAGGATCATAAGGCTGTAAAAGCTCAGGATGTCTTTGAAAGTTCAACAAATTGGAGGATTTTGGCAATACATCTCTAAAATCTGATATTCCATTTTCTTTTTCATCCAGGTTGGTTATCTTGAGGTTTTTAAACATGCAGGGTTGAACAAGCTGTGTTCCAGGAAACTCTGTGTGTTCACTGTTTTTGTCCTCCAATGTAAAAGCAGTATTGGATTCTGTGGATGGCTTGCTTGCAGTCTGAGAAGTGACCTTCTGATCTTTTCCAGGAGGAGGAGGATTTTCTGACAAACATCCTTCTGTGTTATTTAGTACTATGTAAGGATGTCCATCAATTCCTTGAACTCTAATACTGACACCATAAGATCCCGTCTTAGAATTCTGTGCATTCCTATTTTTCTGAGTCTCCTCACTTGCAAGTTCAAGAGTAACTTCATAGTCCTGCTGCATGTGCTTAAAACCAGGAAAATACGGCTCCATGATTGTCTGAGGATTGCAGCTGAATAGAAAAAAGTTACCAAAATCAATTGTTTTAAATACTTTCGATTATTTCATTAATTACTTTAATCAGCCATTAAGTACAACTCTGAAGACTAACAGTAACATGCAATAAAATCAATCTACAAGCTATACAAGGTCCAAAGCATACACATTGTTAAACAAACAACTGACTGACCAATTCTGGGTGAAAGATAATGTTATTTTATGAATGTAAATGTTATGAAATAACAACAGTCAAGATTACCTATGCAGAGTTGGTGCTGGTTGCTTTGGAATCAAATGACTTCACTTATAACCAATCCTAGTGCAATTTTATTTATTTATTTATTTATTTTGGAGTCAAGACAGCTTTTATTTTGGGTATTGCCATTATATGTACTGAAAGATCGTACCCTTCACAAGCCAATGCTGATTTTGTAGCCAAAAGTTAGTATCAGCCATATGAATATGTAAACATAATCCCAGGAAAGCAAACCACAAGCAGGCAGTTTTAGGTTGTGAGTTTTATGTACTTAAAGCACTGTAAGAGAAGTCAATATCCTCATGCCTTAGAGTTCCATTTGTATGTACTTTGTACTTTGCTTTCAACAGTTGTTTTCAGAAGTGGAAAGGTCACTGCTTCCCCTAACTTTGTCACCCCATGGCGACTTTATGTCACTCTATCCCATTTCACAGTAAAAAAATACAATTTGTTTCTAAAGACATTTGAAAATAAACTTTTTAATCTGTCTCTCAGTCATCCATAACCATCAACTTTGCTACAAATAATTTAACAGTCTTCCAGCTGTGGGCTTGTTTCAGAGAACAAGCTGATATTTTAAAATAGATGCTTTGCTATGCAACAAAAATGGAAAAATAATGCTTGTATTTCCAAGGTTGGTAGTACTTTTTTTTTTTTTTTTTTTTTTTTTTTCAGGAGCAACAGGAATGTGAAGCACAGGCCATATGTGCCAAAACTGTTTCAGTTCTAGAAAACAGTAAAATTAAATGCTACCTGCACTTTTAATACTAAACTCCATTCTTCCTTTCTGTAAGAGCTGCTTTTGTGAGTATTTGTACTTCACTGTCTGTTGTGTATTATGAGTGTTTTAGAAGTTAACAGTAGCCAAGGCAATGCAGACACACTAAGAGCTGTGTCTTTAGAAGAATGGAACTCCAGACTCTGTCAGACTGATGCAAAACCTGAAAGGAATAAACTTTTGAACTGAGCTGGAGAGTTGAGTAATCACTGAAGCTTGACAAAACCAAGATTACTAAATGACAATGAATAATAATTAAAGGGAAACAGGATGTCTCATTGAAAAAAGAACAAACCTCTGCAGCAAGTTTCGCTCACCTGTGCATCTGAGTGCGAATCATCTCCCTCAGATATTCTAAAAAACAGCAGATTTTTTATTTTTCCTGAGATTGAATTAGAAAGTTTGGTTGCATATTAATAGTATGCTAGTTTCTAACCATTTCTTCTTTCTCCCCTCAAAAACCTTCTTCCCAATAAAAACACCGCCCCAATAAAAATCTTCTCCCAATAAAAACACTGCCAGCTCTTCCTCAACAGCAGCCTCATTTCATTTGAGAGTTTGATGAAATATGCTTCTCTAAATACAATGCTACATAATAATTGATTATTTTGATGCAGGAAATAAAAACGTATTCTCACTGTTTAAGTTCTTCTTAGATACAAAAAGATTTAGTGAGCTAGTTATCACAGGGGCTAAGATCACTTAGTAAAGGGAAATAAATTGACACTACAAATTTGATCTCTTTTTAAGACTTCTTGGAGTACGAAGAGAAACATAACGAAGGGAAAAGCAGAGATGAGCCAGCAAAGACTACAAGAAGTCGAAAATGCAGGAGGGAGAACACAGAAACCACAGTACCTATACATTTCATTATCTTGGGCTTCTGTTCTTTGTATTTTTCCATATTATTTGGCCTTCCTTTATGATTACTTATAACAGCTCATATTAATTACACTGTTTCTGTGTGTAAGCAGAGACAAAATGACGAAGTAAAAATAACAAGAGCTTATTCTAGGCACACAGAAGTCAATTAAGTGATCGCCATTGATTTGGTGGGTTTTTGACCAGAGCACTGAAATCAGCTACTGAGCTGCACTGATGCTAGCTATGAAAACAATGGAGGAAAAAAGAAACAGGACAATACAGATCAGCAACTCAGCATATGCACTACAAAGGAACCAGGCTATGCTGATCTAATAAATGGTAACTGGAGATTGGAAATGAAATCAGGTTCTCTACTCTGTTCTTTAACCTGTTGAGATCTAGCTACATTTATCAATAACTCAAAATTGTTATTTGCTCAATGCAACAAAAAATAAGTATTTTTTAAAGTTCAAAACTTGTTTTCAAATAAAGTTAGCATTTTGAAGCTTTTATGCTTTCCATTCTTATAGAGAAAGTCTCTTTGGGGTGAGACTTTATCAGGGAGTATAGTGACACAGGGCAAGGGGTTTCTAAACTAAATGACTGTAAGTTTAGACTAGATAAGGAAGAAATTCTTCACTCAGAGGGCAGTGAGGCACTGGCCCAGGTTACCCAGTGAAGCTGTGGATGCCCCATCCCTGGGGCAAATAGTGGAAACAGTAGTTAGGTTAACAATCTAGTTAAAAGTAACCAGTAGTATTTTTTTTTTTTTGTCTCTTAAAGACTACAAAGAAATAAGTGCATTTGTTTTGTTTGTGAGTATTAAAATACTTCATTTTATTACATAAAATGATAAAATCTTATAGAAAACAAAGTTTAAAAACATTTTTAAATAAAACATTTTATTTTTCATAACTGAAAAACATATATACAAGAAAATAAGACAGCTGGCCCAATCATTCAAATATCTGAAGGCTTTACTTAGAGTTCCTGTTTTATTAAACGTCCGACCAGTGAATGATCTACGTAATATCAAAGTGTTATTTTACAATACATGAAAACACTGTTTTTTCAATATTGTAAACTTTTTTTTAATTAAAAAAGTCTAGCGTGTTTACTAATACACACCCTTTCCAAAGAAAACTTAAAAGCTCTAATGATGTTAATTGTGTAATTATAGTCAGTCATTTTTACACACACGTTTCATAGTTGGCATCCCAGACTTTGGCAGGCTTACAGCAATAGATCAGGATGAGAGGACTGACGCTGTGACTCCACCATCTGTCTACCCCACTCCTCTGATGGACGTCACCATCTCCCAAACAGGAACTCCTGAACCATTTGTGTGGGCACACCTCAGCCATGAAAATTTGCAGCTTGGCACACTAGGTAAATGCAATCAGCCTTGTTTTCTGTACTACAAACGAAATAAGTTCTGACGTGATAGAGGGGAGTGGCAGGCAGCTGGGGGCACTGACAGCTAAAACTGTCTAGTTTTAATCTTCTTTAAGGCTGCCAAAGCTCTCAAATGTTATGACAGAACAGTCTGTTTACTCTTAAGCTTATGAAAAGAGGTTAGATATTTTAACAGTACTTAAGAAGAGATTTTTCCTATTTGTGTGGCTGCTTGTTATTTCATTGCAACTACTTATCAAAAATAGAAAGTGTTTTTTTATTATTGAGGGAGACACAGATCTTGAGTCCAGGTTTTCTGCCACACCAATACTTTCAATTTTGCATTATATGATCTTGTTAGTAATAATTTGCAGTATCAAAGGATTTTTTTTAAAAGAATACAAAATGAGAGGCTTTTTTCTTTCCAGAAAACAGAATAATGATTATGCATAAATTGTTAATTCAGTAGGACACTGTCATATTATTATTTTACGAAGACAGTTCTTATCTCTTGTATGTCACAACAGCACCTACAAATTAATCAGGACATATAAAATAACTTCTTCAAGAAATCATTTTACTCTGAAAATATTCCACTTACCAAAATGACAGAGAATATAGTCAAGGACATGCAACCACCAATATCTTTCAGAGATGAAAAGTTGCAGTTCAGAACAGTGAAAGTATATTTACATCTGCCTGGTAACTTTACGTGCTGCTCACTAGTCAAACTATTGAGCAACAAAGTTTTACTTGAAAATTTGCAAACGCTCCAGAAAAGAAAGAGTCTAATTTTCTCCAGTTACACCAGATACACTTAGGCAGCTGGATTTATTGATCAACAAGCTCAATAAAGCCTTTTGCATCTCAAGCAAGTCCAAAAGAACAGAGAATTAAAGATCCAGGAATCACAGTCAGACACAAGCAAAGCAAATCTGCTCCATGCGTTATGTTTTACACGTGTCATCAGAGAGGATTCACTCTATTTCCCAGGTAATCACCTTTATTTCAGATTTCAGCAAAAGAGTCATTTTCAATCATGTATCTCCTTGAAAAGTTCAGAACACATGGCTCTGAAGGGTGCTTACTTCATTTCAACGTTGCGTTTTAGCAGCTGGCTTAGAACAACACAGGCCATGACACTCTACCCCCTAAGAGCTGCTGTTTTGGCATCCCGTTATCTCAGCTGTACAAACCCCGTTCTTTTTATGACAAAGCCAACAACCATGCAGCTGCACAGTGACCCAGACCAGCTTTACTGATCTGGAAAGAAAAAAGGCAATTTTCTATCAGATCAGCAACTGAGGGAATAACGAGATCACGTATTCTGGCAACAACATGGCCTTGGTGCAGCTCAAGCTTAATGCTTTTGTAAACAAACAAAAAAGTAGCACTCAAAGCTGTTCAGGTCTTTCAGTTTTAATGATTTCTTTTTAAAATAAGCCTTTACAAAGACTTTCAAACAATCACTTAAAACACTGGCCTCCGTTGGTATGAAAGTGCCATATTTTATAATTTCTGAGAAATGGTCTCATTTTTCTTAACTTATTTTTGCCAAAAATGGAAACGTTGCTGTTCAGAAAGGGAACTTGTCAGGAGAGGGCCTAACGTCTGAAAATTCAATACTCTGAATGTTCTTCTGTAGCAGTTTGTTCTTCAGTGATACGATACTTTGCAAAGTACCACAGGACAGGAACACTGAAGATTTAACTGTCAAGAACATTTTTTATACTGCCTCCAGAACATGTCCTTTCACAGCTAATGCGACCTATTTTAATGCTAGCTACCAGGAGTTATTTGAGACCAATGTTACAAAATAAAATCCCTGTAATTTGGAACCCCTACTGTTCTCCCTGCCAACACAAAGAAAAAAAGAGTGCTTTTGAGAAACATATTTCTGTGCCAGAGATGGCTGTTTCCTCCAGCAGCTCTGCAGCCTTCCTAACATGACTGCATCACAAAGGCATGGAAATGTGTCCGCTCATCCATTTCAGTTCTTCTCTAGACAAATCTAGAAGACAGATTTATCCAAAAGCGTGGTTTCCCGGTCCTGTTAAATGCCATGCTCTGCATATGAAGTTTGTTCTTCTGTTTCCTGTCTCCTATACCCTCCTTACTAAGCATGCCTGTAGCATGTCTGCAACAAAGCACCTCTCACTTTCTGCTTCCAGCAGTCGAGCTGTCTAGCTGTGCTGGATAGACTGCTGGGACATAACCCAGGGATGCTGACTGGCACGTGGCACTATTGACTGGCTGACTGGCACTATTACTGGTCCCACCACCAGATACGTTCCCTGCCCATGTCTAAGAGCCACAGATCCTTCACAGGTACTGTGTTACAGTATGTATACTGTATGTACAGTGTATGCGCTCCTTTTGCATACATCCAGTGAAGAAATATGGAAGAATAAAAAGGATCTCACTTCTCCACTTTTCCCATTGCACTAGGACTCCTCCCTGGCTCTCTTGATGACAGAAATACGTGAACTCCAATATTATAAGCCCGAGACTCCTAAAACTGAATCAGCTAAAGATTTTTCATTAAAGGAGGATTAGGGCATACCATTATCTCCTTTGCAGAGGAATGAATTTAGCTAAATGCCCTTGCCCTTGAGTTATTTGGCTTTTTACTAATTCTTGCTCTTGGATGAATGAAAAAGAATCTTAAAGCTGTAGAATCACTTTTGAAAATCTTGAACTTACACAGCCCGACCCATAAAAAAAAGAAAAGAGGGATGTAACAGTTGATGGATGCTTAGTTCAGATTTTTCACACATGCACAGCAAAAAGACAGGAAGGAACTGTAAGATATGTATTCCAGCTTTACATAACTCTGAGTTTGCTCTCCAGCTGACAGTTCAGAAAGCACCATCAACATCAGACAAAGTGGGTGTTTGGTCAATACAGTGCTATGAAGAAAGGACAGGAAATAACTTGGGGAGAGAAGAGGAAGGAAAACTTGCATACTGTGAAGGTACAGCAAAGGAAGCAGACAGGATAATTCATGGAAAGACCAAAACTGTAATGTTTTTACACTTGGTGGAACACAATCTCATAAATACACATTGCAAGCATAAGGGGAAGCTACATCACTCAATGCTGCCTATAATTTGAGACTTTCTGCCAAAGGAAAATGGGCCAGGGCTGCAGTCTGTTCCTTTTAGTCTATAGGGAAAATAACTGGCGTAGCTGAGTTTACTTGGTCTCCTGCTTACAGGAGAGTGGAAGGGATAAAAGTAAAATTTGAAAGTTCTAGATTTGGGACTATAAAATGAGATAGTGAAACAGTTCTGAGGCAAACTGATAATATTCAAAATACTTTGCACACTTCTGACCTTAAAAACAACAACAACACCTCTCCCTTTGAAAGTAAAAATTCCAGCCTCCAAACCAGGATACAAATAGGTTTGTGCCTAAAGTCCAGCCAGGAAAACTGACCCACAGAGAAGTGCAGAGGACAGAAAGATGTATGCTAACACAGCAATACATTTTAGTGGGGCGAAATTTCAATGTTTCTGAATCAATTACTTTCATTTCTGTTCCATGGAAAATATCATTCTCTGTCCAGATTTCAGACAGCAGCCTAGGGATGCCATGCCAGACTTCCCTACAGGAGGAAAAACTCAAAATAACACTTTTCTTCCACAGCTGTTAGTGGAAGCAAGTAGCTGCGGGTAGGCTAGCAAGGACTACAAGTATTACTTTATAAATTTATCCTGGAAGCAGCGTAGTACATTGGTAAGTCTAAGATCTTCTGCCTTAGAGATAGGGATTTCAGTTTCACAATTCTGCCCAAATATTAATTCAGATGCTCAACCAATAAACCAGAATATTAATAGCCACCTCTTCAAGGACCAGAAGAGAGCTGCATTTAAGAAAGATTGTGAACAGAAAAAAATGAGTTAGAGCAAAGGCTGGGCCTAACAACACTGTTCGTTTGCTTACCACTTGGTTCATACTCCCTCTGGCTGAAAAATGTTCTGTGTGAGGAAGTCTCAATGTCTCAAATGTACAACATAATGTTAGTCCTTTGAAAGTATGTGACAGATCAGCTAAATGCTTGAACTGTGTGACAACTAGCAGGTTTTGTTTATTATTTTTTTTCAAAAGGAAAATCTGCTTCAGTGGCTGTGAGTCAACAACAAGATATTTTGGCAGATCCTCAGGTCTCATAAATTGTCATAAGTTTGAATGAAGAAAAGGAAATAGCACATATCTCAATTTCTTAATCTGCTATGTATGAATTCAATTAGTCATAATTTCACAGGATTTATCCCCAAAAGAAATACGGTATGACCTGAAAACCTCGCTTGCTGAATAGAAATCAAAGCCTTGATTTTTGTTAACGACAATAAATATTAAGAGAACTCCAAATTCCTCTATTTTCACTATTATAAACTGTATTACCACTGCAATACAAATTCTGTATCATTAATTAAAAAGCTGTATTTTTCTTTACTGAGATAATAAGTTTCTAGATTCTCCCAAATCCTAAGCAATCAATCAGAAGCTAGAAACACATTAAAATGCTACTAACACAGAAAACAACTTATATCTGAAATACAGTTTCAAGAAATCGATTCATGTCTGCTGTCTCAGCTTGTCCCAGGTCATGTACAATACGGTATTCAGTAAAATCACTGGAGGAACATGGAGCATTACACTTGTTTCTTAATAGTTATATTTGTACAAGCTTTATATAGGTGTATTTATACCACTATAGTATTTTGTGTCCCACAGAGGCTAACAGAGCTGTACAAGCTCTTCTTTGCCAGCAGCACTGAATCCAACCTACTGGGGCTATCAGCTTGCCAAGTATCCTGACACCACTGCAGCACAATTAACTTTTATAAACTTTAAATTCAGAGAGAAAGCAAACAAGAAAACCTTGTAAATACTTATCTCAGAGTTAATTATCACATGATATGAATACTCAATTTTTCCTTTTTTATGACAAACTCACAAAAGAAAAGGTTAAAAAAAATAAAGTCAGTAAATTGAACTTTTATATAGTCTCTTCTAGTTTATCAGAGTGCATATATCTATAGAATTGACAGAAACAACAGACGAGTAACACAAGGATACTTATAGATTCTAAAAGGAGTTTGTGTTTTTAAATACAATAGCTGGTCTGTATCCAAACATCTGATGTGATTAGACTCACTCCACAAGAGATTCTATGTTGTTTCACTACATTTTCCTCCAATTGTCAGTGTTAGAAACTTTGTATTTTGTTCCAAAGGAAATTATCTTATTACATCCCAATGACACCATTATTGTTTAAATAGAAAAGGGTATCCTGTTGATAGTTTGTACAGTCTCAGGCAAAAATCTCAACTCTGTTAAAATGAAAGTGTCTTTTAGAAAGCCCTTCTCAAAAAATGGAAAGAGAGCAACCTTCATTAAAAAGTTTTGCCAGTGCTTCCAGAACATAAAATTATTTTTAATATTACTTTTAAAAAGCGTTACCCTACTCCAAAATTATTCCCTGTCTTTAAATGTCACATACCACAAGATTACCTTCAGTATTTTCACACAAAAAATATAATGTTCACTGTACAAATCACAGTTACAGCAATAAAACTGATCTACAACACATGCAACCAGCGTAACCTTGATTTTATGAGCGTAGCTTATTTCTAAATAAAATTAAGGAGGCACAATACTAGTAAAACTGCATGCAGAGACCAAAATGTACTAACTAACCTATATGAAGACATACACAAAACCGTTTGTCTCTAAGAAGATATTCATAACCATTTAAGTACAAAAACTACATATAAAGTAGACTCTAGTAGTCTTATTTACTCAGTCAACACAGGGCCACAGCTTCACGTGTATTCAAGCCGGTTATGGCTCCCATATTTCTATTGTTAAGCTTTGTCTTAATTACATTGTATTCTTTAAACACTTGGCTTCATACCCATCTAGCTTCTTTCAACTAACTCAACCATGCATTTTAGAATTTAAATACACAGTCAGAACTGTGGGCGCTGAGCCCAGCCACCACAAGACAACAAGATGATATCATCACGCTCGGTCACAGAGGCATAGGCAGGGACTAGGGAGCTCCACGGCAAGCTGGACTGCTCCGCCAGGACCACATCACTTCGGAGGCTTACAGAGCCTACACGGCCAGAGCTGCCCAGTGTGGACCGTGCTCCTACACTGAGCTCAAGCTTAACCAGCTCCCGCAACCCTGGCTCTTCTGCCTTCCCACTGGAGGGTGTGAAGCTGGGGGGGGGGGCGGGGGGAAATTAGAGGTAGGCCTGCTTCTTTATGAGGGTTAAAGTGTTTGTGGAATTGTAAGGTAGCATTACATTCCAATTGTTCTTGTAAATAAAGGCTGCTGCTGTTGCACCAATTAGGGGAGCAAATACTAGACATTTGTTCCAGCTGTTCTATACAGCTAATGGTCTGCAAAGGACTCCATGACGGCAAACCCCAACCCATTCACAGCTTCTAAAGGCCGAACAAAATATTCTGAGCTTGATTCACATAACCTCTACATCAAAGCTCAAATTTTGTTACCCACTTTTATGTAGCCTTCAACAGAATTGCTTATACACTATCTGCAAGTGTCTGTGACACTTCATGCATGCACACGTGCACACCCACAAAAATGGGATGTGCACGCACATACATATGAAAGCGTAACCAAAGACAGCCTAGCCAACCAGTCCCCTGTTCGTAGCATATTCATAGTTTCCAGAATGGCATTTTAGCTACATTAAAATAGTGTAAGTAATTTACATATAACTGAAGAATTATTAAGCTCTGCAGATGCCTGGAGTCAAACTCTTGTCATGCTCAGACGGCTGGGAGGCATGTGGCTATCTGAATGGTAACGCTCCTGGCAGCGCTCCTGGCATGCCGGCCCCTCACAGCACGGAGACCCTCAAAGAAGGGGCAGTGGCGGTAATAAATGAGGCATCTTCCAGTCTTACCAGTCTTGCTGGTGGTTTGGGTTGTTTTCTGTTGTTGTGCTTTTGTTTTTAAGTGGAAGAGCTCTCTAAAGTGTTTTTCCAATCACCTCTATTCCTCATTGCTCTCTGATCTTAACACAATAAAGTAGAACATGATAAAATTATTATAGAACGTTCATTTTAGATCTGTTACTGTCAATGGGGTTACTGGATCTTGGAAATACAAAAGATGGATTAATTTCATTTTAAAAGCACAGTTCATCTCGGCTAAAAATTTAGTTAAAGGCATACAAAGAAAAACTACACTAGGTACTTAAAATCTTTGGCTGTGGATTTTGTCATTCATTCTGTTTCAAATAAACCAGAAGGATTTAAGGCTACACTTGGATAAACTCCTTCAAGGAGGCTGCCAGCTCTGTTGGCAGAGATGGTTCAAGGTCACAGCAAACACACTGAGCTCTAATCCCAAACAGTAGTGACTCCATGACTACCACTTCACTAGATCTACAACACATATATTCCTAACATGTTAATTTTTCAGGCTTAAACATTACGTTGTCATACTCAGATATGCTGAAAAATGTTACCATTTAGATTTAAATGACTCTGAGAATCGAGGTCAAAGTAGTTTCTAAAAGGTGTTAATGTTTCCAGATAAACATGCCTGAAACAATCACTCCATGAATACAAAAAGTACTTTCCCTCAAGCAATTTTAAAGCACAAACTACCAACACAGCATTCAAGACATGCAAAAACCACCCGTGAAATGCCAAACCTAAGCTGAGTATGCATCAAGATCACCATATTCCCCAGTACAGTTTGTTAGAAATTCCAGTATCTTCACCACATCCTGGCCATTCAAGACACAGTTGGTCATTAAGCCTGCTTTATCTGAACACCAAGACAGTATGCAGCTCTGTAATTTCTGCTGCTGTTCAGTATAGACATAGTGCAGAGGTGGGAAAAATGTTCCCACAATTTTAGTGTTCATTGTCATTTTTCGGGAACCTGCCAGCAGTGATCTTGACCAGATTGCTAATACATCCCCTCTATTAAGACACATAGACCTCTCTTACTACCCTAGGCTGAACATCATTTGACATAATCAGGTTTGCATGCGTGACATCAAAACATACAATTTCAACTTTCAACGTAGTAAAAACGACAGATAATAACGTCATCAAAATCACTACGACTGTGTCTTTAAGAAAACAGAAGTGGTAAAACACCAGGCTGCAGAATGAAACTATGCTGGACTACTTTTGGTCAATTTCTAACATCAGCAGAATTACTAGGCCCCCAAATCCTTAAGGCAGCTATTTTTAAACTAATAACCTGCCCACTGTAGTCCAGGCTGAATAAATTAATTTGAACAAAGCTCTGTAAGTATGTTCATCTCACATTGCTCCATAACAATTTAAAAATTCAAGTTTGAGGTCACACCATTTCACCTACACATTTCAGGTGACATTGCACACTCTAGACAAACCAGTTTCACCAATACTGCCAGAAAGATCAACTTCCTATTACACAATACAAAAGAAACAAAATATTGTCACAAATCCTTTGTTCCTGCTCTGGCATCCTTTTACTGAGGTAAAGCTCCCTCACAGGAATTTTACCTCAGCACCTCACTCCACCACAGCATCACAAACCATTTTTACCATAAACTGAACTCCACACCCGCCGTGTATACCCCATCGGAGGAAACCTAAGTGCACTCTCAGACATTTTATCAGTGACAGTGAGAATCTAAATAATGCAATTAACAGAAATTATACTAAGTTGGTCTGCTTGAAGGCAATTCAGGCAGCCTAAAACAGTCTGTTTGGGATATCACCACAAATTCTGTAAGCACATAGATTAGCAATGATTACCCTGGCTTCTTCATTACTTTCATAACATAATGGACATCAACAAAAAATAATCCTTTCCAGTGTGCATTTGCTCTCAAGTGGGCTTAAAAACAGTTGTCAACTGCAACCTAAGGTGTATGTAAATGAACTATATATATATATATTTAAGCAATGATTAATACATTTGAAAAACACCCCTATAGTTCAAAAATGTACATGCAGAATACCAGATGATTATAAGAAATCTCAATATTAACCTGAAAAAAATCTTCTAATGATTATCTTCTATTACGTGAAAGATAATCCATCTTACTATCTTACATCAATTTTAAATCAGAAGAAGAAATATTAGAAAGCAATATTACTGAGTTTTCTGTTTAAAACCTATGAACAGCTACACAGATAATACTATATTCTGCTCTAGATCCAGATGCAAATATAGCTGACTATTTCTCAGGCAAATAATAATACGCAATAAAAGGTATTTTAATTGTCACTCATGACATGACACACTTTTTTAATCCCTTGGTATAACATTCTGCTTACCACGCTACCACTGGTACATCCCAATACCGCATGCAAGATTTCTTTCCATTTATAATCTTTTCACAAAAAAAGACCTGAGTTCTAGCTTACACTCCAGTAAAAGAAAAAAGAAAGGCAAAAAAAAAAATGTATTAGCTACATGGTATACCCTTATATTAATCAACAGTAATCACACCTGGTTTAGTACACACTGTGTGCATAAGGAGATTTATTCTGAGTGAGAGAAAAAAGAGAATTTAATAATGGCATTTCTAGACAAAATAATTGCTAGCAAAACAAGTTCTCATAAAGCACCTTAAAAAAAAGTAATCAGTGGTTTTTGCCGTTTTCATAAAACTTTTATCGAAGTTTTAAAGGTCTGTTAAAACCAGCTTTATAAAGTGAACCTTACCGATGAGATGTGACATCATTTGTTGTCAGAAAAAGCATCAGACACAAAATCCCTCACATGAGTACCTTCCGTACAGATACCACAAATCATTACATCCTAAGGGGCTTCTGAGTCATCTACAGGATTCACCTTGCGTGAATGCATGCAAGTAGATGTTCAGAGAAACAAAACCACCTTCCAGGAGAGGTATCCACTATTTCTACCGTGATAATTATTCCAACTGTACTGCAGGGAATTTTTGAAAAATATTTTGCCTCGGAATAAAAAAAGAATAGAAAAAAAAAACGACAACTCGACACTCACAAAAGTGAAAAACTAAGATAAAAGCTGTACAACTATTCTTTTGTCAACTGCAGATGCTAATCCAAATTCACCACAAAAGTTTTATGGCAGCACTGATCTCCCCATAAAGTTGTCATCGCATGGGAGGGACATAAATTGGATCAGATGCGAAGTTAATTGGGAAGAAGAATGAAATGGCTGAACCGCCACTCGCAGCCTTTCCCACGGAGCCGAACACACACGGCGCGGACACACCCTTTCCCAAAAATTCGCTCGTTCGGGGCGTAAAAGGGAGCTGAAGAAGCCCGAGTAACCCCAGCTCAGGAATGCCAGGAATCCCCCGAGGAATGCGGGCGGCCCCCGGCCCCCAGCTCCCCTCAGCGCCCCCTCAGCCCACCTGAGGGCAAGGCTCCCGCTGAGGCGCCCCGCGCCCTCCCGGCCGGCCCTCGGGGAGAGCCGCGCCGCTCTTCCCTCACGCCCGGACAGAGCTCGGCGCCCTCGGCCTCCGGAGCGGTGGTGGTGAACGGGGCGCGGCGGAGCCCCGCGCTTCTCGTCCCCGCTACGCGGTGCCGGCCCCGTGAGGAGATCCGCGATGCCGCCGCCGCGCCCGGCCCCCCCCGGCTCCCCGCGCCGCCGCCTCTCCTCACCCGTCCTCCGAGCGGGATCCCCAACAACTTCGTGCCGCGCTCGCCGCCGGAGCCGAGCGCCAACCGCCCGCCCCCTCCTGCGGGGGAGGGGTCCAGGGCCGGGCCGGGCCGTGCCGAGCCGGGCCGGGCGGAGCCCTGCGGGGGCGCTCCCTCAGGTGAGCGAGGGGCGGCCTCGGGCGCGCGCGCGGCCGATTCCCGCCCACGGGCTCCCTGAGGGGAGCGCGGGCCTGCCTCAGGCCGGAGCGGCCAAAGCACTCCTATAAACCGCGAACGGCGGAAAACAACACAAAAACAAACAAACCCACGCGCAACAGCTCCTGCTTTGTTCAGGCTGCGGGAAACGGTGCCAGGACGAAAAGGGGCGGCCAGAATAATCCTCTGCAGCTGCAGCCCAGCGCCGGGCGCAGGTACCGCCTGCTGGGGGCCGCCCGGCGGCCGGGGCTGTTCTCCCCCGTCAGCGGGAGGAGCTGAGGCGGCTCCGGGCAGGGCCGGGCCGAGCGGGTGGAGGTGAGGGAAAGGCCGAGGGGCCGGGCCGCCGGCTGGATCAGACGGGGAGAGCACAGGCACCGCCACCTCTGGGCACGCCGAGGCTGCCTTCTTCTGGGTGATTTTCACGATGTCTTCGGTCCCCCTTCACCCGTACCTGAAGGAAGGCTAAGGAAGGCTAAGGACCCGAGTTTATAAGCGTCGTTCAAAGAAACTAACAAGAAAACC
Organism: Oxyura jamaicensis; assembly: GCF_011077185.1. Taxonomy (NCBI): domain Eukaryota; kingdom Metazoa; phylum Chordata; class Aves; order Anseriformes; family Anatidae; genus Oxyura; species Oxyura jamaicensis. Next base: position 3,763,570 of record NC_048902.1, on the reverse strand, counting down.
TGGAGTGACCATAAGCAACGCACAAGTTGGGCCGCAGTTAATATTTTACACTATCAGAAATTCGTTCTCAAGATTTGAACCACCTAAACCAAGCAGCACTGACAAAAATAAATAAATAAATATACATGGAAAGAAAAATATTAATAGGTCTGTCAAGAATAGGCAGAGAAATACAGGGCAGTGAACGCAAAAAGGAATAATTCAGTATTTAAGTCATGAAAACCATTTACAGACTTGTTCTGCTGGAGAACAGCATGGATAGGCACATGTCTTTCAAGTGCAGCTGTACAGGAGATCACGGCTCCTCACATTTATGCCACAGCTGCTCTGCTGTCACGTATATGTCAAAAAAAAAAAAAAAAAAAGCCTAGTTAGCAAATGCCTACAATGCAAACTTTAAGGAATTATATGGATTCGTGGTAGAGAATGCCCATCTTAGGATGTGTAAAGAGAAGAGGTTCAATGAGAAAAGTGACTACTCCCAATAAAACATTAATAAAGGCATTTCTGGGGCACCTGATCCAGTTTTAGGTTCTATGCTGGGAAAAAAAAAATACTACAGTTCACACTAATCTATAACACATTAAGAAATAAGTGCACTTTGAGAAGGTAAAGAAACATACATTCTCTAGTATTCTAAGTCTGTCTCTAGTATTCTAAGTCTGTACTTGTACCTGCCAGAACAGCAAAATGAGATAAAGCAAAATATGTTGATAAGTAGCAATATGACAGCAGTAGCTTGTGATAAAATACTATACTGGTGGTTAATCAGTCAAACTGTAAACTGGTAGTTAGAAAAATTCTAAACAATTTTCTAAAGAACCAACTAATGAGGTGTTTGCAGACATTTGAATGTTTTCCTTTGGTAAGGGGATGGAAGTATTAGGGTGATAGGGTTTATATAGACTGCTGTTGTGGAAAAATGCATCTATACATAATGCGCTAAATTCATTCTTCAAAATGCTTGTTGAAAGGAAAGCCATAGTTGTACTATTTCAGATTTTTCTGCTTTTGATGTATTAAGTTGATCTGACAGAAAATGCGTATGAGCCAGAATGGCCAGAACTTTTGTTGCCGCCTTGGTTTTTTTTTCTATGTATTTTGGCACTTCCTTTTCATATATATTTTTCACATAATCGGAGCCCATGACTAATCCTGGAGCTATTTAAGTAAAAGATTTATATAGTTTGCTTAGCTCCTTTCACTGCTGTTTTCAAAATGTACACAAGGTTTACCCTCCAACCCCCCTCTAATTGGTAAAACTGAGAATCAAAGAATGGGAAGAAACAACAGTAATTAAACCATTTTCCTCAGTTACATGAACCATGTGGCAGATGTCAGTCAGCTGAGCTCACAGATACACGTACATGTCTGTATTTTATTACAATTAAAGTGTGAAGAATTAGGCTGACAGTTTGTTCAGTCTCTTACTGTAGTTTTGTAATGTGTGACGGAACTGTATAGGCAAGAAAATAGTTCAGTAAAGAGGTGCATACACCTATAATTTTCAGGTTATTGTTAGATTTTAATTAAAACAGGTGCTAATCAGAAGTGTTATACAATAATACATTTCTGTTGCACTTAGAAGCAAACCAGAAAACAGCATAAAATACTATTTTCTTGCTAAAACAACCAAGTTATGATGACTAATAGCCATTATTATGGAGTCTATTTTTTTCACAATACATTACATATCAGCTAGCAGCTCAGGAGGCAGTGCAATTGCTAGGTGGAATGCTCAGTATTAAAGTGCTTAGGAAACTATTCTCCTGCATTACTGAGTTTCATGGAAGTTGTTTCATATTATATATTTTGTATTTTAAGAAGTCAAAGATGGGACCAGAACAATTGCTAAAACTCCCATTTAGACTGTGAGCATCCCATTTAGACTGAAAGAGAGAGCTTTCACTGGATTTTGACTCAAAATTCTATCCTAAACTTTATAAGCCCTTGTGGAAGGTTTAATCTGAACTTTTAAATGTCCAAGAAAAATGTAGTTTCAGTCAAACATTTTGCCAAGCAGTTACTTACAGATCTTTGGCATACACCAAACATGAGTTATAGGACCACTTGGTGTAGTAATGCTGCAAAAGCATTATGACTTTGTTCAGTAAGAGCTATAGTCCAGCTGGAATACTGCAAAAACACAAGGTTGTCTGGTGAGGTAAGAATCTTTGAAGGAATGCATACAAATACAGTAATAAGGTAAAATTGCACTGAAGGTGGAGTTAGGTCGCATACAGAATATCATCTCAGTGCAGGCTACCATTTCCTTTCCCACCCTCAGCCACTTAGTTTTCCTCTTCTTTAAATAAAGGCTTTGGTCCTTGTTTACAAAAATGGCTCAACACTATGATTAATGTCTCTCAGTCCAGGCAGTGTATTATCAAGCAGTTGTGAAACTCAATACAAAATGGAGCATGCAGCTAAAGCAAAAACAAACAGTAATGCTCTAGCAGCTTGTGCTGTAGATTAATTCCAGCTGGTAGCTACTCCAGCACAGCTTGGCTATTGTATAGCACTCACTAAATTCAGCTCTCCTTTCTACAGTCAGACTGTATTGTAAGTTTGGTTTTATAGGGCCATGCTTGGTTCCAAGTAATATGCACCTCTATCTCTTGCCATTAGACTACACATTGAACTGAACTATGACTTTTTATTAGTCTTCTGATTTCCTCACAGGAAAGGATCTGATTCAATAATCACACTATATAAGTACTTTGAAACACCATTTCTGACTCATCTTTTACAATATATATTGCAAATTTTCTCATTATAAAAGTCTAGATGTCTATTGCTTCAGAAGTAGCAAAATTATCCCTGTTATTAGTATATTCAATAAGATACTAAATAGATATTTTCATCTATTTCTTGTTTCAAGAAACAGTTGTCAAATTCAGGTCTTCTTTCTAATCTCTAACATTACTTTCACTGACTTGTTTCCTCAAAACATTTTATGTTAAACAGAGTTGATTCTAAAATTGTATCTATATTTATTCTCAGCCATTTATACAAATCTTAGGCACTTTTGAGTGGAATGAGCATGGAAAGTATGCTTTTATAAAAATTACAGCATTTTGGGTAGCACAGAACACCAAGGAACAGCTGTATTTAAAATATTAAATTACTCTGGTATAAATTTAATTCCAGAGGAGAATTTAGGTTGTTGGAAGAAATTTAATTTTACACTTTTACCAGATGGTTTTTAATGTATGACCTCTGCTTCCTCCCAGGATCACTAAAGGGAGGCCATTCTTTTTCCACCTTTGTTAGTCCCCCTCCCCCCCTCTTCCTCGGCGGTGAGTTTGGTGTTTGTTTTTTATATTTTTTATTTTTATTGTTGTTAGTAAAGACTTTTTTTTTTTTTTTTCCTAAGAAAAGCCTGTACAAATCCTAGATACTACCAAGCACATCTACATTAAAGTTCCAGAAACCACTGTAACTGTACAGAGCCCTGTTTGGACAAGATCAGCTTTCCTGCATTCAGCTGTGCCCATGCACAGAAACTTTTTTTTTTTTTTTTAGCAGGTAGCATAGACAGGGTTTCCATTTTGCACAAATATGCAAGGTTAATAATTTGATAGCATTATCAGTGTCTTTATATGAAGAAAGTTTAAATGCAGCATTGTTTCACTCATTGCAATCATAAATACTGGTTACTTCATCATTGAATTAGCATTATAGGAAATTGAATGGCTCCAAATTTCTTCATGGGTGTAGCTCTCAAAAGCTATTGCTCTTATCTGTTTTATAATAATGCCCTCAGTATTAGGGCATCTTACTTGGCATTACTGAGCTCCAAGCAGATATTATACATCCATACCACAAAATGGTTCAACTTAAGTAGACAAAAGATTTAATCACATACAAAAAAAGAATACAGGATGTACTATGTTGAAATAAAAACCTATCATAGCAAGGTAATGCAGAGACTGAGGAATTTAACAGTTTTGTCCATAATACAAAAAATAATATTCATATGCCTAATGTTAAGAAGACTTAATCATTTAAAGGTTAGTCTAACATAAATATTCTCAATATTCAGGCCTGTATGGCATCCAAAATATTACATTCTGGAGACTGAATATATTCTGTGTTTCTCAGAATAAAAAAATTCAAATCATATTTTTATCTTTAAGTAAATTTCTTTTATTTGCAATTTATGTAGGAGATTATTTTGTTTTAGGGTATGCAGGCATTTTAAAACATAACTAGCATACCAAGGAAACTAGAACATAAATTAAAAATTACTATTTTGTATTTTAAAATGTACTGTTGATATACGAGGATGAAGTTAAATTTACATAATGTATCTACGAATTAGTCCTGTAAGTCACATGAGGATTTGCATCATATTCAGCTATCTTAAAAATGTGATGTGCCTTTGATAAGAGTTAGGACCAATATCCAGACAAGACTCTCAATTTCCACTGAAATCAAATTATTTCCATAGAGAGGTAAAATGTTAACTATATTCTTTAGACTCAAGTAACTTTTAGAACGGAGAGAAAATTGCCTATACCCCATGTAAAAATATGTTGCTAAAACCATTCACTCCCCCCCCCCCAGCCCCCATAGGCATTCATAAATATCTTAATTACTTCTTTTTGTTCCCCGACTTTTGCACAAAAATAAGGAAACATTTTCACGCTTATGGAAGTCTGTGGAAGCATCTGATTCAAAACCTTTCGACGTAACAATTTTGGTATGTCGGCAAGTATACTTTTATGATGTTGTGCAATAGCACCACCTGGTGGATTTAATTATTTTAACCATTCTGCTCCTTCGACAAATATCTGATTAATTTAGGGAAAAAAAAAAGACCGAAAAAAAGTATTATTTTAAATATTTTTAAGATATTTTCTTATCTCTAGCTACCCCTTTTAATCAGGTGAGGGAAGACAATGTAGGTAGTTTTATGAATCAATATTTCAGAGATACAACATTTCAGAGATGCCCAATATAAGAAACATTAAGGATCTACTCACAAGGTTATTGCTCCTTCTATTTTAGAGGTTACACATCACTCCTGATTCTCATGCAGTATCTTAACTACCAGTGCACTGAAGATGAGAAAATATTAGCATCTTTGCAAATTTAGGCAAAACCCAGGAAGACACATTAAAGAATACAGGTCTTAGAGGATTGGAATTTTCAGCATTTATAGGTTTTTCTTGTCAGGCCTCACGCAGAAGACTGCTCAAGCACGTGCTTAACTTAAAATTCCTTCTTCAATCCCACTCATTTAAATACAACATGAACAGTTATTCAAATTTTAACATGGAGAAATACTTAGAGCTGAACATACCACTTGGAGACTAAAGAGGGGGGAAAAGGAAGGGGGGGGAAATGAGGGCGTGGTCTGGAAGCCCCTTTCTTTTTCAAGGAAAAGTAAAACAACGTGACAACATACTTTTTTTTTTTTTTTTTTTTTTTTTTTTTTTTTTACTCACTTGGACGGTGAAAACCATAGCAGAATAAGGTCTACTGTCTCCTAACTGAAAAAAATATATATTTTGTATATATTTGAAAAATAAATAAGCAATAGATGAAAGATTTTATCTATAAAAAAGAGTTACGCTGAAATAACAAATAACACTGCCATAGTGTCAGATTCACCACGTTAGGAGCCAGTGGAAGGGTTTGCATGAAATTGAGAGCTTGCTGAAGGGTAGTATATGAAAATCTTATCTCCTCAATTTGTACTTCCAGGAAGGACTTGTAATGTGCTTTATGACAATTGTTAACCAAACCTCCAAATAAAGCAAAACATAAGTATTTGTACAGTAGAATGTACATTTGTATAAGCATTTTATGGAGATTTTTTGAAATTATTTTTTTCAGTTTCGATTGTGATCTGAAATAATTATTGTTTTGTACAACTCTTAAAAAAGTATTCTGTGAACTAAAACCAGGAAAAAGCAAATGAAACAGACTCCGGCAAATTAGTTCATCTTGGCCTTTACTATGGTTTATTCCTTGCTTTCTTTTGAAATAACAAATACCAACCTGTGTTTCCATTTCAGATCCCACAGTCATTCATCGTCTAGAGAATAACTTTACAGCCTAATTGTGAATCAGCCCAGAACTTTTAAGGTATCCTCAAATCTTCAAACACGGAGGCTTCAGTGACAAAATAGAATCTATCTTTGACACTCATGCAAAGTCTACTTGTCTTTACTGGGGCTTCAAACACTCAAAGATCTGTTCATAAATATTTGATGCTATGCTGAGAAACTTAACCGATACTCCAGTTTTCAGTTAATACTGTTTACTGTTGGCCTAAGTTTTTCCTGGTTAAATAGCATTTCGTGACTGTAGAGGGTGCTCTTAAAGTACTAGTGATGGTAGTAATATTCTGCAATCAGTTTCCCTTTCTGCAAAGTTTATCAATGTTAGGATGCTTACATTTAGCAAATAAAATTGTTACACAGCTAGTCTTTTATTTTGTATGTGGGCAAGAGTCACTGTCCACATCTGTATCCAAATACATCCCCGGAAATTTTTCTGCAGTTGGTTTATTTTTGCAAGTATGTTTTTGCCAAACAATGATAGTATCTTCTGAGAAAACCATTGATGCTGTCTAAAACAAGTTGAAAGAAATACTAAATAGAGTGTATTTTTAGTTGCAAGGCCATTCAAACCTGGATAAGATCTTAAAGTTCCAAAGAAGTCATTTAAATATTCACAAAACTTCTTTAGTTAAGTGAAGTTGATGCTCCCACATTGTGCTATCTGGAATTCTGTTGGGAAGAATTTCACTTTATTTTATTTTACTTTGGTTGGTGGATTTACTTTGTAGTTTGGTTGATTGCTCCACCTTTCTTCCAAGATACGTTTTTTATACCTCTTTAACTGAATTACCCGGGAAAAATATCCTAGATGCAACAGACTAAATTAAAGTTTGTCCTGCTGTTTTTTTCTTCAGCCTTATACATATGTATATGTTTACATTTTAATATAGAATTCTAAGTTCCCCTCATTACAGCCAACAAATTATTCAGTTAATTCTATATGCTTGAGAAATGTTACCTCTTTCCAGAGAGGGTAGAGCCTGCAAACATGGAAAGATAAGAATTTGACTTCAATAGTAAGAATTGCATTAAGCCAGCTTTAGAGTTAATAGTTCTGAGGTCTGGACCTTTTCTGTGAGACCATGACTAGGTTGTAGGCTTCTGCAAGCACTGCCCTGTCAGTCATATAGTTGATCAGGTGTGAACTTTGACTGACATGACTGTTTCAAAAAAAAAAAAAAAGGACTATACTGTTAACATACACTTAGAACAGCTAAACTACTTTCTCTTGTATAGGCAATTATGCTTGGAGATGAAACATATGCTGCAGAAACAGAGTGTTCCTAATCTATTTTTTTCCTAACAACAATTACTTCCCTTCTTATATTGGATTTGTATACCTATGCTGAGGAGGTACTCTTAGATATGGCCTTAGCTAAAGAAACTTTTACAGGTGGTCACTCATTTGAGACCAGGTCTGAAGAAGATATTTGTTATAGTTACAGTGTCACAAAGGCTGTTACTCTTGGCATTTTTTTTTTTATCAAAAACAAAACAAAACCTACAGCTCTACTATAAGCTCTGTTCAGAGCACACAAGTCAGTGCAGCTTGTTTTGTCTAGGGAATCCCTCTAACCTTTTTTGAGTAACTTCAGCAGCATCTACTCTGGGGAGACTATGCCAAGATTACTACATTAGGAAACCTTTCAAATGCAAACCAAGCCTAACAAATGTTTGCTGGCTTCTAATGAGGTCTTGGCCTTTTGCAATCCAGTTTCCACATCAAATTCATCATTCTATCAACTTGCAGGTTAGGGCATGTCCCTTAACATGTTTGCGTATTACATCATACAAATGGGACTTTATGTTATCTAGGACTGTGACTACAGGCTTGCCATGTGAATAGTCAAATAAAATTCTGTTTTTGTGAGAGCTGGCAATATGAACTACCCCATACATCAGGTAAGTCTCCTCTATAGTTGTCTGAGGTCCTGTGTTGGAAAATACTCTTGATACAAGCCATGCAACTGCAGGGAACACAAAGATGGACTGAAGACAGGGAGTTTGTCTTATAGGGCTTACCTTCCTCAGGATTTAGTACTAAGTACTAATTTGAAGAAACAAATGTCTAGGCTTCCCCCAGTTTTGATGACTATTATGAGTCATGCTTAATTCTCTTTCCATTGCAGCATTTCTAATGGGCAGTGTTTTCACTTCTGTAGGAGAATCTAGTAGGGTATCACCTAAACATCCCTGTTTCTGGGATTCTCAAAACAGGAAGTTAGAAATGCAAATCAAGTAAGAGTCAAGACTTGAACCAGATTTATTCTAATCACTTATCTTCTAAGCACCGAGCTACCAGGTAAAATATTTGTGAGAAAAGATTGGCATACATTTTTAACTGTAAGAGAGACTTCAGAAATATATTTTGGAGATTTTCACATCTCTACAACTCACATTAAAGGACTTGAATGTCAGAAACATGGAACTCAAGACCCATCACCCTTTCTTCAGTCTTTAAGAACGGCCAGTCTGGGTATAACCTATCAGTTTTGGTAATTTCTGTGGTAGATCCTCTGTCACCCAGTGCGGAAAGAGGTGATGCCATTTAATTGTGGAGTAAAGCATCATGATACCAAAGTCTCTGCTTACCTAACCTGTAGCCACTCTCAAAAGTTACCCAACTGTCTAAATTGAACTTGCCTTTACTGGTTCCTTTTTTAAAAATAGTCCACAATTCTAGAAGAACTTAAAAGCTCAAACAAAGATCTTGCATTGTACAGTACTTACATATTTTAAGCAGTGAAAGCTGTAAACGATGCATATGTTGGAATGACAATAAGACAAATGGAACCTTTCACTGGGAGAATGCAAACCAGAAGACAGATAGCTTGTTTTGCTTTGGGCAAGGCATGAAGGCAAACATTTAAAATGGGGAAACTCCTCTTTGCTTCTGTGGCCCCTCTGAGCCATTACATTAATTACTTGGAACTATTTACCTACTTCCCTTCATCTAGGCCCCAGGTGTAGACACTCTGGATACTGAAAATGAGTTTCACTCTTTTCACTAGAATAAAAAAAAGAATATGTGGAAACACTCATCTTTTCCTTTCTGAAATCCATGAATGTGAGGTCATATGGCATCCTAACATATATATCTTATACTTGCTTGTTTGTTTTTTTTTTAACAACCCATACTAAAATGTAAGAGTGGTAGGGGGGTCAGTGACGCTTCTCTTTCAGAGTACAATGAAAATATTTGTTTAGTGTTGTTGAAACAGCAGAGGCAGCTGGCAGTGTCTTCACATTTGTGTGTCTTCTAACACTTCACTACAGAGATATCCCTAATCTTTGAAGAAAGACAAATCTACTTTTGCGAATTTTCTAACCTGTACTTTTCATGCAGTGCCTCCGATAGCTTTCTTTTGTGATCAGAATGTTAGCCTGTCTTTAAAACATATCCTTAAATTACAGCCAGCCAGATCCAGGCATTCAGTTTTACATATGTGAAGCTAGAGTATTAAAGGAGGCATTATTCATTTAGAAAATAAACAATCAATCACATTAGAAAATAATAATAATAAAAAAAAGTAATCACAGCAGAGGCTCAAAACCTCAATTTCTAAATTAGCAGCAAAGAGGATCTAAGATTCTTTTTGGTAAGCTGTCTCAAAGCTCTTGCTCAGAGTTCCCCTTCCAACTTCTCTCAAGGAGGAAAAAATGGATTACACTTCTTCTTGTGCTCTTACAGAGAGGTTTTTCTACTATTGATTGTTTTGGAACACAACAGACTGTGGGACACTGACTGTATAAATATATTTAGATAATGAATAACAGAATCCGCAGCTATTTGCACAAAGCGTATTCAACTTCTCCCTTACCAATAAAGACTATCAGTCAATCCCAGGGTAGCCCAGGTCATCTAGGGGTGGCTACTGGGGCTGGCTCCCTCCTGTCACAGCTGTCTGGCAGTGGGCCCACCCTCAGGAACAGCCAGCTGGCTTTGCTGTGCATTTCAGCTTCCTCCAAGTTTTCATATGGACCTGTAAAGCTGTTGAGTTTATTTTCCCTGATCAGTTTATTTGTTGTCAATCCAGAGAATTTTCCCATTGCCATGACTACTGTTGATGCAGTCACCTTGCACTTGGAGTTTTCTCTATGGCCTCTCTACTCTGACATTTCTGCTGGTCTGCACTGGCTCTTCAGAAAGATCAGATCTGTTTTGTAGATTTTGTTAGGTTTCAGGTCAATTCAGCACTTCTCTGTTCTAATCTTATCACTTGCCCAGATGCACAAGTTTCTCTTCTCAATCTGCTATCTTCATTAGAGCAACAAATGGCCTCTAGCAGACTGAGACTTTGAGAAAAAAGAAACCTTCCTTCACTTTCTCTTGTATTCCAATAGCATACCTGCCAAACTATATAAGCTGTTACAGGGTAACCCTTCATTTAGAAGACCTTTTTAGAGCACAGACACCTGTGTTAATCATTAATGATATATACAAAACTAGATTTTAGTCAGAAATATAAAACTTCTATGTAGAACTGTGACCAATTGCAAAGCAAATAGAAACAACTTATTCTACATTCATCTTCTGGTGTCAATAGAAAGGTGTAAGTAGCATCTGTCACAAAAACAAAACTTAGAATTCCAAAAACGTAAATCCACACATTCAAAGGTTTTCAGAAGTGATTTTAGGAGTACCTCACTATAAAGAGTGAGTACTCTCAGAATAAAGCAATTACTTCCCAGAACGTTTGTCTTCCCTCAAATTAAAAATACAATGTGTGCCCAGAGTACATAAAGACTTTCTTTATATTCCCAACTAATAATCAACATTTTTTTCTGGAGAGAAAGATATCTGGCCAAGCAAATATAAGAAGATATTGTAACTCATTTAATTATTTTGCTATATTTTAATGTCACTAGATTAATATACTGTTGCATTTAGTTACCCAGATGAGTGAGAGATCTTGTAAAACCTTATTTTTTTAATCCAATTATTTTTTACTATATGCTGTCTTCTTTTTCAGTAGGACAGTGCTAAAATATTTATAATGATATTCATTGCATTATGCAACCTCACGATCTTAGTTACTTACAATCTCAGCTCAGTAGCACCAGGTTTCACACATCTGTTGCATGAAAGCCTCTCCATTTTGTCTTTAATCACTCTTAACTTCTGGACTTTTTCTATGATTGCAGTGTCCTTACTGAGATGGGAATTTGAATGAGGAAAAATGGTCCATTTCCAGGGGAGATGAATTGAAGACCCTGTCATGTGTCACTAGTGGCATCTCTACACTGGGTTACTGGTAAGTGCAGAAGAGATCATTACTCCAGCTTCAACCACTCTTCTCAGATTAAAACAATGGTAGTCACAGGGATAGGAAAAGACATTCAGCTGTTTGAACAGCTGTTTCTGTTCACTTCTGAAGAAAGGCAGTCAAATCAGGTGCAGTAATGCCTGCTGGCTAGGTTGGTATAACAACCGCTTAGTCATATAAACCATGGCCATCATCACATCTTCATGTTGCAGACTTCATTGTAAAGGCACTAACAAGTTTCATTCAGATGCTATTCAAATCTGCACCAGTTAATAGAGTCATCTCATTCAGCGTGAACTATTTGGTATTGAGCTAGACTCAAATTCATCTTCTTTAATAGCACACAATGATTTATTTATGCCCTATGACTAAGTTTTTCAGAACCTTCCTAAATCTTGTTGCAGCTTGTCAGGAGCTTCTTCCATGGGTGTAGTCCATGTCAGCAGTTAGCACACTAAAATTTGCTGGCAGGTAAATTTATTATGACTGAAGCCTAGTCAGGCTGGCATCTGAGCTTGTGTCCAATTCAGGATGTGCAGGATTACTTAGACACTTGAAGCTACTAGTACTATTCCTGCATAAGCAACTTCTTGAAATGGGGCCTCATCACCTGTAAGGATGAACAGCTGCTGAGCTGAAAAAAAGTAAACAAATCCTCTGGTATGGAAATCTGTTTTACATTCCCTACTTAATGTGTAATACTCAACTAATTCTGCCTATACTGCATGCACACATTCTGATTCTAATTCCTGTTAAATAATGTCCTAAAGTGTCAAAGTATAGAAGTCTATAAAATGTATATATCTGAAAAAGATAATTATTTTAAAATATGTTTTCCTTGGAAGTGATTACATTAAGCATGAAATCTGTGTGATTCTTGCTACAAATGGAATTAGGCTTATTGTAAAGAATGTTACTGAATTCTTCTGTGTGTTAAAAAAGGAAGTTGGAATTTTTGAGGGATGTGAAGTGTTATCACTGTCACAATATTGGGGGAAAGGGAGGCTAAAGAGCTGAGACACTCTTTCCAATAAGTACAGTGCTCTTCAGGCACAAAGACTTGGGAAGGAAACAATTCTTTCTAATTAGGAAAGTAATTTTAAGCAGAGAAAGATGTAAAAGCTTAAGGACTGTTCTTGTCAGAGAGAGATGTTTCAGAGAAGAATTAGGGCAATAGAGGATTATTGTTTTGTTAAGCCTTTGATTGAGATCTCAGACTTTCATCAGTTCTGTAACAATACAGGCAAGAGATCTAAGGCTCAAACACATCTCCAGAAAGGAGATCTTGGAAAAAGAAAATAGAAATAAACCCAGACTAGGATTTGGCTTGTGGGTATTTATAACTCCCAGTTAAGAGCCAAGGGGAAGTTTTTCCATGATCACCCAATTATTTAAAAAAAATGGTCAGGAAGAAAATTTTGCTTTTGTTTCCCCCCCAAAAAACAAAACAAAACAAAACCTCTTAGTTATTTGAAAAATTCCAGACCAGAACATAAAAGATCCTTTAGAGGAAAACTCTGGAGTTGTTATTTAAAGGCTGCCCTGACTATAATCAAGATTAGAGCTTTTAATGAAGGCAAAGCTCATTTATCTGATCAGATCCTAACATAAAGGTCTAGCATGTGATATTATTCTATATAAGTTACATAACACTTTTTGTTTAAGCACACGCTTTTCCTTCAGTAGCGTGAAAAACATTTTTAACCTTTTCAAATCCTTAAGAAATACAAACAGATTTGAAGAGGAAAAATTATTTATTAACAAAAGGGAAAAAAATACACAAAAACAACAACAACTTTCTGTGACTTGGTAAAGATGAAAGCAAGACAGGAAACTAATAAAGAGGATCAGAGAACCTGGAAATAAATGTTGACAGACTTGTGTATGGGCAGTTTAAAATCACATACTATTAAGCATTAGCTTTTTGATTAAGTGTTTGCACACAAGATTGCTTTTCCCTAGTAAATGCTAGAGATTATCCACAACACATTTGTGTTTGCAGGTTTTCTGTGAGTACGTGTGGGTACATCTTACCATTTATCAGCCACCACGCACAGAGGTCACAAGTCCCCTGCCTCATTAAAAGACAGTGAGCCAATTGAAAAACAACTCCGTTCTCCCTTGGGGCATCTGAACATATGGTGCAGGAGTAGTATGGTTAATTTTGAAACAGTCAGATCTGGGAAGAAGCTAAACAGTTGGACAAAAAGTGGGTAATGTAACTAGATACTCAGAGAGATAATTCTTGTCAGCCAATTTTCCTGTTTTGACAACAGAATTGGTAGGCTACAGCTTCAAGCTTCTCAGGGTGTCTTATGAACCGAGAAGTAAAGACAGTAAGTTACAGTACTAAAAGCTATAGTGGAACAATAAAAACAGAAATGTGACCCTGCTCCCATGTGGAAATGTCTCAGAGCTTCATAAAATCAACAGCAACTGAATATACAGTGCTGGCATACAAAGACGCAGAATGTGATGTAGGAGCATTGTAGCATCAGCATGTTTGTTACTGTCAGAAAACACAATGACAGAAGAGAAATTTGTTGATTGACTCCTTACAGATCTGCCACATTAAATGTTAATAAATAACACAATACAGGCTTGTAACATTTGCCATTCCACAACTTACAGACATTGTCTGAGTAGGAAGGGTGCTGGCTGGTATAATGCTTTTTGTAATGACGTGAAAATACGTTGCCAATTTCTGTAATTCAGATTACTTTTTTCTAGGACTTTTTTTTTTTTTGAATATTTGCATGTGTAAAAAAAAAAAAAAAAAAAGTTAAACTTCTTGCTGCTCTATTAATCCTTCTTTTGTGCTAGAAAGCTGCTGTTGTGTCACAGACATGTTTCGTCCATGAGAATGTCTTCGAGCTATCGTTCTGTATATCATTTTCCAAGCTAAGGAACTGCAATACTTTCATCCGGCTTTAAAAATAAAATAGTCACTAAAACTTTTACACTTGAATTCAGACCTTAAGGAGTTTGTTTAGAATGATCCTCTGGGGAACACAGTGAAAACAATATCTCTTGAGACAACAATGGAGAAGTTTTCATCAGTACTGAGAATGCAGCTATTCATTGTTTCTGCAGCCAAATAAATGCTCTCTTGTTGGAAGTACCATATATTCAAAATATTACTTTATTATTATTATTATTATTATTTCTTCCCCCCTTCTCCTACTCGGCCCCCCCCCCCCCCCCAACATCATGGTCTGTGATGAGTTTTTAATTGATTCTGGTTTACTGAAAAACCAAAAAATTAGCCAACACAGAATACAACTTCAAAAAAAATGATATTTTACTGCATCGTGACAGTCTCATACTAATGTAAATAATGTTGTAGAATGGAGAGCAGCACTTTTCTGTCTGTTTTCTGTCTGTTTTATACTACAAATTCAAACTTTTCCATGAGGAAAAGGTCAAAACAAAGTTTTAAGGTGTACTCTTTAACTTCTTCTGTGTTAGATATATAAATTCATTATTTTTTGTTACATTCTTAACTAACAAGCTGGAATTAGGTTTCAGAAAACTCTTCTCACAATACTTGCACAATGAAAGCATAATATCCAACAAGAAAGTATTTCTGCTACTAGAGAAGTGGGGTGGAGGCAATGGACAGATGAGACATTGGAATAGAATAAATGAAACAGATCTTTTTCTCCACCTTCACGAGCTGTACAGAGTGCTGAGAGGGAAAGAGTGCCACATATAATTACTTCCTTCCTTCTACAACACAAGAAGGAGAGTGCCTGATTTTGTTGTCCAGCTCCAGAAATAGATGTTTTCAACTTCTATTCACAAGGGTATGAGTGCATATACAGATGTAGCCATATGTATTTGTACCCCGCTTATTTCCACATGCTCATACTCAAAGGTGAAAGCCTGCCTGTAACTTTGTCAGTCACCTGTAGCCTGCAAGCAGTTCAAGCATAGCTCCAGAGCCAGAGTCATGCTTTGTCATGAGAAGGGCAGTGATAAGGCACAGATAGACTAAATCCCTGAGAAAGGGCAACATAGCTAGGAGTATTGAGCCTGCCATCACTGGATTGTACTGATCAAGTTGTGTGCCGGCATAGAGAAGACACCTGGAAGCCATTTCCTGCTTGTGAACTGATCTCCCTCCCCCTTCCTCTCAAATGTAAGTACATGCAATGTGGCTTTTGGCCACAGTGAGTTTTTTGGATTTGTAGCATCAAGAAGGTTTGCTTTAAAGGCACAAATCCAGCCCTTTCCTTAAATATAAAACTTCAAAAGACCATTATTTATTTATTTTTCTTTTGATGCCTTTTTTCTTCCCCTCAGTCTCTTTTTGACTTCAGATTTTTCCAACTCTGAAAAAGTCTTTACAATTTCATCTTGGAACTTACAAATCAACTTTAACAGAGTAAAGACTGCTTAGGTACTGACCTGAGCTTTCACACTGCCGATCCCAGAGCCACTGATTGTTGCTTTCTAGCTATACCTCACTAACACATAACAGATTAAGGCTTTACCCCTACTCCCCCCTCTTTCTCAAATACTTGAAGTTTCCTTGGCTGTGCAAAGTAAGCACATATTTTGTCCATGAGAATGTTTTTGAGCAGTATCTCTTCTGTCAGTCAGGTTTCTCTTGTGCATTGTAATTCTTGCCAGGAGACATCTCCTCCTTTTTTTTTTTTTCCCCCGTTCCTCCTCTGGAAACATTTCATTTGGCAGAATGATCTTTCTGTTTTAGCTATTGGGTAAGGTCTTGGCCACTTGAAATCACCAGGAGCCACTGAATTCAAAGATGCTAAATTTTTCACCTCCTGTCTTTTAAAAGACTTTTCTATTAAACTGCTGAACTTAGAAAAAAGCAGAGATGGAGCACTTGTGTATTTCTGACACAAGTTTATAACCACCAAATTATTAAGTTGTCTTTTGGCTAAAAAGAATTTCAGGTTTCATAACTAAAGGCTAGAAATTCTTGAAAACAAATATTAAAGAGAAAGCCAAATTTTGGGAGGCCAGTAAAAATTGTTTTGTAAGATCTTATACAAATTTTAACTCTTAAATATTCTTCAAGATTTTGAAAAAATACATTTTCTTAAAGATGTTTTTTTACAATTCATCAATATCACATTATCACCCTATTGCAGTAGTTATTTTAATAACTGCTTTTCATCCCTTTACTGGTGAACCATACCTGCAAAGTCTGAATCCAGACTTAGCCTCCAAGTCTTTCCGGGGAAGGTAGGACCTCGCAGGAAAGTCACACTCTCACTCTTTAGAAGCATTAACGGTAACATAAAGCACAAGTCATCAGGGTACAGTGTGGGACGGTACCTGCATAAGAAGCCAAACATGACACTAGCCAGCACAGCAGAAACCTCACCAGGTAGGGCCCTGTCCCACAGCAACAGAGCAGGGAAGGTTCAAGAGTAGCAGCAAGGGCTAATCCGAAACCCAGATACTAAGCACACCTATAGCATAGCTCATAGCATACGATAGGGACTGAAAGCCAAAGGCTGAGCTTAAATGAAGCCCCTGAGGCCATGGGTGAGGTGGAAGTCCCAGGTGAGTCTGGTCAAGGCCATCATGTCCTATTAGTGCACTCAGGGCCCTGACATAAGTCGGTGGAACATCCAATCTCATATTTTCATGCAAAAGCAAAAAAAAAAGGAAGAATTATGATTGTGGTTTGACCTGTGCTGCATTTTCTGACCTCTGAGTGCCTTATTTCTCAACCATGACATTACAGTAATGCTATGTCTACCCATAGTTTATATAAACACAGAGTATGTTAAACAACTGACTTATGATGTGATACTTTTGTTCCCACTGAATTCTAGACCATCTGTGTACTAAAGAATTTCTAGACTTGGAAAGCAGGTCTGATCTCTTCAGTTAT
The DNA here is from genome assembly GCF_011077185.1 of Oxyura jamaicensis. Taxonomy (NCBI): domain Eukaryota; kingdom Metazoa; phylum Chordata; class Aves; order Anseriformes; family Anatidae; genus Oxyura; species Oxyura jamaicensis. Next base: position 3,746,357 of record NC_048902.1, on the reverse strand, counting down.
TCACTAAATAGTTGCAGATATTCCTGGAGTATTCTTCTGTGTGTACTTTGACATTTGTATTTCATTCTTTTTTCTTCATTGCAATTAAGCATCTGATGGACTTGTACTTGAAAAGTCTTTGTTCATCTTAAACCTTCAAAAAATCTCTATTTACATGCTGTTCAAATTATGAAAATTAATGCACACTTTTTTTTCCAAAGACTTAGAGTTGCTAAAGCCAAGTTTCAGGTCACCTGATTTCCGAGGAACAGTTTCGTCTATGTTTATTGATAAGCAATGTTTTCTTTTTCATCTTTTCCAAGCTGAAGTAATACATATTACTATCTCATATTCTGGGACACAGAACAGGATATCAGCAGCACTGCAACATGAAATTAAAACAGGTGCTGTATGTACCTCCTGGAATAACTCCTTTTCACTCGTCCAGTCAGTGACCTGTATCCCCCCACTTTACAGGTAACAAAATGTATGATTCTCCTGTTGGCAGACAGAACATTTGAAGCACTACCAATTTACACAAAGTTTTTTCTGAGTAAATATGGGCAGAAAGAGCCCATTTCAGTGCCTCACAGGAAGGGATTTGGTCCCAGCAGACTGTTTTGGCATTGACTGGAGCATAGTCATTGTCTTCCCTCAGTCTAGCTGTTTCCAGAACTGACACTTTGTTTTGATTTTAATAAGGTAGTACGAATTAAAACAGCAGGTGCATAGCAACACCTTTTTAGAATGAGGAGTGTTTGATATGGGTGAATGTGTTTACCCAAGAGTAACATTGCTCATCTTTGGCTTTCCTCTCAGCCTGTACAATATGTATATGATACAAAATAATTAACCCCCTAGCTTCTGATTAAAGAATTGCAAAAAGTGTGTATAAAATAAGAACACAAAAATCACAAGTCAGAGAAGCAATGGGAGACCATCAGGAAAAGAGGAAAGACTCAGCATGGTCACTTGAATAATATCACTTTACTCTGCATTTCTTAATAGTAATGCTGTCAACCTTGGAAAAACTGGACATGGCCTGATAATAAAAAGGTGTATCTGAAAGGAAAGAAAAACTACAAAGAACCTACACAACATTAAATTGAAAGAAAAGTGTGGACGCAGACACAAGCAAAATGCAATTCACATCCAGTGGAAAATTGAGGGTTCATTGAATACAAGGGTTAATGAAGGGATTATAAGAATGAACTCCGGGCGCTCCAGTGGATTCAATTCCCCTAGATTGCTGGGACAACAAAAAAGCTGCATATCTTTGTCTCCTGCAATCGCTTTGTTCATTACCCTCTTAAATCCCCAAAACAAACAGCAAACAACCCAAGTCCTCCTGTCACACAGACATAGTCTTGCTATTATGAAGGTTCCACTTGTAAAAAATGCTCTTGTCTATTTCTGTGCTTTTTAACATTTTATCCTCTTACTAGGTTGAAGGTCAACAGAGCTCACAAAGAAAATATTGTAATTTGTTTCGCTAGCAAACAAGTAGTTTGCCAGAGACATGCTGCATCAGACTGCAATAGTGCAGGCTTTATGTTTAACCAAGCCTGATTTAGGATTCTGAAAAGGCATCTCAAGGCCTGTTGGAAATGAATACCTTTTGAACCCACTTTAAGCACCCAGAACATCATCTACAGGGCCTTTGCTGCTTAGAGATTACAATTTACTTTTTGTATTCCTTAACATTTGTATTCCTATACATTATATCATATAAATATTCCTATACATTTTTGCTATACATTTTCTGCTACAACAGGTTCAATGCATCCTTTAGTTTCTCTTTCAGCTACTGGGGCAAACTGTTACATTCCATTTTTTTCTCATATGTTACCACGTAGTGCAAATCCTTTTGCATTCCTCTCCACAAGTCCAGCAGTTCTTTTGCTTACCTCAGGCCTGCTGTGTAATTCTATTCCCAGGTATTCACCAGTCTTTCCATCTTCAACCCGCAGCATCTTCAACTGAGGAAAATAAAAGAATTTGGGTTATCACTTGATGCCTGGTAAGCTCCTCCCCACCTTTTCCTCATTCTACTTTTTTTTGGTATGGTGCCAGAAACGCAGCCACCCTCCAGTAACATCTACCAGCCATTTCAGATATTAGTCAAGTTCCTAATTTGTTCGTCACTTTGTTTCAGGGAATCGTTTTTGCAGATTTAAAGATCCTCCCACAGAACCATTACAATCAGACAAGCAAAGCAGACTGACAATCAGAACATGGAGTGGAACACAAGGAAGAACTTGGTGTAGGTCTTAGTCACTGGGACTTCCTTCCAGAGAGTGAGTCCAATGTGGGAAGTTGGTCTGTCTAGGTTGGTTCCAGCAGTGCAGATTCTTGTGTATAGTGGCAAGACTGCAAGGGGCAAGCTGTCAAACTAGTGTCTCAGGAAGGTGTCTCAGGTCCTTTATGACAGAGAGATAGTCTGGATTTAGTAGATATCTGTTAGCGGACATACCAGCTACCAAATCAAAAAACAAGCTCAATAAAGGAAGGAATGATTTAACGTCTAAGAACAGAACAGGAAAGAGCATTAACTGGGCTTGACAAAGCACAATTCTAGCACAGGAAGAACATGTAGAAGTATTTTTGTTATTATCTTCAGTTAAGCAACACATAATATAAATTATCTGCATCACCAAATTTTCCAGTCTCCCCATGGCTTCTCTACCGGAACAGTATTTCATGTCTCTCATTCTGAATGATCCGACTCCACACTTTCTGATGGAAAACACCAGAGCTTAAAGACAAATCCAACCCACATGACAGAATGAGAAGGATTTCTAGAAGCTGTTTATTAAATACTATTTTGTTAATAGTTTAATAGTTTGTTTTGTTTTGTTTTGTTTTTAATAGTAGTTGATCTCAGCTATGTCTTGGTATTAGAACTATAATTGCATTCATTCACAGCAAGGAAACATAATTCGTATGTGGACAGTTTCTACAGAGTGGTAATGTCTTGATCGCGTTTCAGCTCTGTCCAAGCTGTTAATAGGCTGCATTCTGCAGAAGTGTCTCTTAATCTAGTAAACTCAGATGCATTGTGTATATGTTTTACAGGGGCAAACCTACGTATTTGAAGTCAGTGAGCTTAAACTGTGCAGCATAATTAGAGGAATGAGCCTCAGGTTGCTTTGTCAAAACATTCTTTAATTGCTGGATTTTAGGATTATTGGATTAGAAGATTAAATGGGATGCCTGGAAATCTTAATTTGGAGCATCAAGTAAAGTAAGGCTTCTCATGAATGAGCACAATGTCTCTATAAACCTCAGTTTGAATCAGCTGCTGTAGTACTTGTTCAAATACATTTTCATGCTAGGACAATGGTGTACTGTATTTTCTTTGTTCCTTCCTTCCCTCTCTTTTTTTAACACAATTTTTAATTTTAAAGAACTTATCCTTTCTCCCTGAGAACCAATTACCAACTTTTGTGTAGCCATGGGTGCTACAGTCGCTCTGGGCATGGTCTGTGAATCACTAAGCTTCCATGTCCATATGTTATTAAAGGAATCCTGATACCAACCAGACATTCACCTTTCAGTGGATGTTAATCACTTAGTTACACTGCGATCAGTAAGCACAGCTACAATTTTTATGGCATTCTTTCATTTACAAGACAATCTTTCATCAGAGCATCCCACATTGGTTAAACAATATTTGGGGGTCCCAAAGATGGGATCTTTCCTTTTTTTTTTTTTTTTTTGTCAGTGCAGGAGTGGATTCACTAGCAAGTGCAGTCTCCACAAATGGAACACAGAAAGTTGCTTTATCATTCTAGTTTATCTCACTTCCAGGGGAGACATAGCACTTCACTCCTTAATGTGTCTGTAGTAAAGCTTTCTCCAGCTGCTATTGCTCTCCCTGCTTGGTCCAACATTGTTCATACTGCAGCTGTAACGATGAAAAACACAAGCGAGACTGTGTATATGCTGTATGTATGTGTGTTTGAGCAGGAAAGTAACGTCACAGTGATGTGTAGATTATCATCAAGGAGGGAAACTTTGGGCTCTGGTCCAAATCCCTCTTAAGAAAAATGCTACGAACTTGGCCCTGTTAATACTGAGCAGATATACCTGGTGAATTTTGCTGAGAGTTCTGAACCTATAGTTTTAGAGTCCAGATGTTTCAACTGGGACAGTTAATGCACTAGCTATGTTTATCTTTCCTGAAGTGATTTCATAATTTTTAAAAAGATGACTTCAAATGAAAGAATTTCAGAAGTTATTACTAATACTCTGTCACCAAGTTTTGCAAAGTAAACAGGAATTTAGTTCGCAAGCAATATGGAGGCAGCTGTGCTAGCCGTATTCCCAAGCCATTAACAGAAAGCCATCGGCACTTCAAAGTACCATATTCCTGTATCACTTAGTATTTGCATTCAAAATAAAAGCCAAAACACAAAAGGTATCGCAGTGATGGAGTTCACTGTCTGAACAGTAGGATCGGTATGGGAAATCATATTTTATTTTTGGAGTAAAATAAAAATACTCTGATGCTATTTTGGCATCTTTTAAAATCAACTGGTATTTTTGTCACTGATTTTCACAAGGCCAGAGTTTTGCCTTTTGGGTCTGACAGTCCTTTCAGGATTTAACTGAATTAACAGAATTATATGTAGTGATAGCATTGTATTTTCAAACTGACATTGTAGGAATGAAAAAAGATAGCAGTTTATCACTTCCTTCTTTGGTGACAGATCTCTGTCAAAAAGAAGTGTTTTCACTAAATGCCCCAGTATTATTCCCAAAGAGCATAATACCAACTGCATGTGTTCTGGGGGTCACTGCTAACTTTATGTCAATTGATCCTTCCTGTGTACCACTGGCTCTAGAAAGCCAGTTGACTTTTTTGGCTTTTTTGCCCCTTAGAAGACATAGAAGGTATAGTTCTGAAGTTTTTTCTATTATTTTTTTTAGGCTTTTTAGGCTTTATTGCTATGACAATTCCCCTGTTTCTGTGGCAATAACTCCATTCCAGAAGACTCAAATTAAAAAATGGATTCTTACAATGTAGCACCAAACACACCACAACATGATCTTCCTTCTTTCTCATGCATGTTAACTGCAAAAAGTTTCTTTGTCCAGAATGTGGCTCTGATTACATTTGTCTTTCCAAAAATAAACACGGTGCAAAAAAAGAAGGATACAGGCAGTGGAGGAAAGCCTGTCAGTGGGCCACCCTCAGGAAAACCTCACAAGATCTACTGTCTCTGCAAGCCATGGAAGAGCTGAGGATGTGATCCCAGCTTGGTGGTCTTACTTTTAATTAAAACAAATGAGGTTCTTTCAGCTGCTGCAGATAAATATTTGATGAAAAGAGACAGGGACAGATGTCAAAAACTGCAGTAAATAAAGAGTAAGACCAGAAAAGCAAATGTTACAACAGCATTTTATATACGAAACAAAGCATGTTTACAAATTTCTGTCAAATATCTTTCCATCCAAGGCCTAATTTTACTAAGATCATTTTAAAAGCAAGAAAACTAATTGTTTGTAATCATTTTGCTGACACAATGAAAATACAAACACATGAAGCTAAAGCAAAATTTAAAAGTCACTTTGTTGATTGGTGATTCAGGTCAGTAGCAGCTAGGTGAATTGGTATAATCCAAACCATGAAAATGCAAAATATAGAGTTAGGAATGAATGAAGATCAGAAATAATTTATTTGACTTTGAATGTGGTTAAGAAGAAAAAGTAAAAAAGTTGATTGCAGTGCATAAGAATATACAAGGAGATACTATAGAGGTATTTGGTCTAACAGTAGGCACAGGTGAAGACAGAGCAACATCCAGTAACATAAAATAATAATAATAATAAAAAAATGAGTTCAGATGAGAGATGGGAAACAAATTTTAAACACTGAGGAAAAGTAACCTCAGATTGCAGTGGGCTTGCCATAATTCAGTGTAGTACCTTGACCCACACTCTTGACTTCTAATAACTATGTATTGGTTGCACTGAGAGGTATGGACCCCTGTAACAACTATAGGAGGTGCTCTGCAGCTTGCAGGTCACAATAAATGACCGTAACAGCCTCTTTGGGCCACAGCACTTGTGAATAGGTAGCGTTTAGGATAACATGGTATTCAAGTCTCTTGAAGTTTTCTGAAACTGACACAAAACACCTAATCCATGAGTCATGCAAAATACCTGCCCATTTCCTTATTACAAATTTCAGACAAAATCAGACATCAAGTCTCAAGTGCAAAACAATTTTAATTTGGGCTCACAGTGACATATTAGATTTATGGTATTATCCTCCTTACAATGTATAAAAATTACAGATTCATGGATGTCTGCTTTCTTGTTTCTTTACCATAAATCTTATATACTGAAGATCCAGCACGATTGACTGGCATGTTGTGAAGGATGCTCCTGAATTGTCCAAGTGGGGCAGTATCTCAAACTGAGCTACCTGATGTTTAGAAATCAAAACCAAATGACCTAATTCCTAATTTATTCCACTCAAAAGTTTTGCAAAATGCTAAAAGAGAGGGGGGACAGTCAAATTCCCCCATTAGACTATCTGACAGATCTTCCTCATATCAGCCTAATGTTTAGATCTCCATTGATTTAAAAAAAAAAATTAGATTTTCCATTTACTTTAATAGAGATGGGACTGGGCACTTTAACAGAAATATATTGCCCAAGTGTTGAATATGTGTGCAATTACATATTTTATTATAAATCCAAAATCTTTTGGCAGTGAAGAGTCTCATTCATCAGGTATCACTCTGGTTGCCAGAATTACCAAATTACTTTTCCTGATTATAACATGTTAAAAATACAAGATATCATGGCAAGCAATTTAACCAGATGAATAAGATAATCTAACCTGTTACAAAGATACCTCATTACAACAATAATAAAATTTTCTCACCTTCATTTGAGGTCATGCCATGCTCATTTCTATTTGTTAAAGTAAATAGAAAGAAAGGCCTCCAAAAGTAGATAGGCAAGGCTAGGCTATGCAGAAAGAAACTAAGTAAATATAACTTCCCCCTTCTGTTTTCAGCCCATAGGAAGTACCTGTGATTGTGACAAACCCCATACCCTTCCACTTCCTGATCTCTAACAGTATGAACATAGCTCTTCTTGGCTGTGTAATTTGAGGAATTCCTTTCTCCCTTCTGGCTTTTGGAATGATGAGGGAAGATGCCTGTGTGCAAAACTCTGCAGAGTTTTTAAAGCACAGAATTCAGCAATTAGTACACTTGCAAAACCACCCTCTTATACTGCAGCTACACCTTATTCATATACACCCTGCAGGCTGGCAGAGTCTCTCTCCTCCTTTACCGCCTTCCCCAAAGCAGCAGCTGCATTCTGACACTGCCTTCATATTCACATTTTTTTGTGATTCTACCCTTGAATGCATTCATGCAGCACTCCTTCCCCACTCTCACTTGCCACATTCACTTTTTGCAGCCTAATGATACCTGTTTAGTCCCTTGATGCAGCTGGAAGTGAAACATGTGAAACTAGGGGAATGAAAAACTGTTCCATAGTAATACAAAGAGTCCAACATGGGAGGCAAAAATGTTCTCCATCACACTAGAAGGACTGGTAGGAGTTCAGCCACAAGCTAAATCAGTAGCTGATTCCTAGCCAAGTATATTAGCTCTGTAGGGTGTGGGTGTGCACATATGTGGGTGCATTTCATCTTTCATCATTCTAAATAAAATAATAACCTGATCTAAAGGCCAGTCCTAAAATGCAAGAAAAAATGAACACGTAGGCTACATTTACGAATAAGCTATGGCCTATGATTTTGCAGGATGAAATCACTGCAAAAATCGAAAAGGCATCTACTCTTCTAAAAAATGTTTTCCAGGGTTTCTGAAGAATTAAGAATGTTTGCATTTAATTAAAAGGGAAGCAAAAATAATTTGTTACCAATACACAAAGAGAAAGGGAAGGCCTTGGGCAAGAAAACAATAGCTGGACAATTTTATTTGACGTTTATTAACAAAACATTTATGGATGTATGAAAAAAAATGCTTTTAAAGTTTCTTGATAGTTAACAGGGCACTCAGTTACAGATAAGCAACTGGTGGCTGGTACTGGAATCATCATTGACTCTGTATTTCATGAACTAAAATCAAGACAAAGTTCACTTCTGCCTTGTCTCTGAAGCAGCAGAAGCTATGGATGCTGAGGAGACTATAAGAGAATTTTACAGTTTTTACGTAACAGTATTTTTTTCAAATGGCAATTGCATAATCCTGCACCTCTTACCTGCAAAGGAGTTTACAGGTAAGATGTAAAGGAATTATTCAATAAGGAAAGGGACAGTGTGACTGATTTTTTTTTTTTTTTTAAATAATAATAATAAATCCTGAAATAAGGATCAAATGTAAAAAACTCAATAGCATCTTCACTGGGCACAAATTTGCTTGTGATCTGATGGGACCAACCTGAACCCGACAAGCTCTGAGAGATAACAGTTTGTCAATTTCCCATTTCAAAGGCACTGTGATAATTGAAAGCTTCCAGATATATCACATGGAAATCAAACTTGCAGCAAACAGCAAACTTTCTGATAAAGGCCTAAGCCTAATTCCACTGAAGTCAATGACAAATCCCAGCAGCTTTCAATAGAACTTGAATGAAGCTCAAAGTGAAAAACAGCTCTACGAACAGCTGTAGTGAATTAAATCCCCTGTTAGGCCAGAAAAACTGGGAGAGGATTCTTCACATCAGAGGTACCTGTGGTGGGAATTCACAAAGAGTGACTTTCAAGGCTCTCTGATTCTGAGCACTTTAAGAGACTATTAAGGAAGCTGACAACATTCAGCAAGGTCAGCATGTCCCCAGTTTGCATGGCATTACCATGTTCTGCTGAGAATTGTCATGGCACCTGACAGTAGTTACCCTCTTTATCTAGTCTCAAGCAATCTACAGGCTATCAACACAAGCTGCAGCCAAACTGTTGTACTAGAGTGTAAACACAGTGTGGCTGATGAAGCAAGTAATAAAATGAGCAGGCAGAAGGGGCAATGTTTTCTCTCTTTTCTAAGCGAGTGTAAGGAGTATAAAGAAGTGTAGAATGGCAAATTAAAGATGTTCAGTGCAAGACATGAGGGAGGCATGGAATTGATATGCATGCTACCTCTGTATGTCTCTGAAGCTGAATATGATTCTACAGCTAGACTATGATTCAGCCCCAGATCAACAAAGAATGACTACACTGGATTTACACATTGCAGTTGCAGATAAACACTCAAAATACCCTTGTGTACCCAGTTCTGTGTTACTGGAGCTATGTCTAAGATGTATTGCCATATACACATGAAATTGAGCAATTTTTCTAAGGAAATTCCTTTCTATTTTACAGAATGCAAAGGAAATGGATGGGAGACACGTTTGATCTTCATAATCATCAATGACGCATTTCATTGAGTTTCCACTTCTGTAAAAGGCTTTTGTGCTAGGTGATATACAAGCAAAGAGGAAAGAACAATTTACTCCAATTCTTTGTTTAAAAAGTTTAAGAGGAGGCCCCATAATCATTCCCTTCCGTCTTTCACAGATAAGGTTAAGTCAGACAGAAATTAAAGGACTCACCAAGTTTATGCAGCACAGTCAGGATTTGAACTCAGAACTTTTAAGTCCAGCCCCCCAGTGCCTCAACTACACATTCATTTTCTTCTTTGTATTCCCCAGTCTTAGGCCATGTGGCCACTATTGGTAAAAATGAAAAACAGGTGCAGATCCAGGAACAGATGGGAGAGCAGCCCTGGCTGATCTCTGGAGGATAATACAGGGTTGCTTTCTGGCAAAGAGGATTCCAAAGAACCACAGAGGCAGCACCCCTGCCCTAAAAATGAAGCTGCTCTGCCCACACAATAAACATTATTTCTACCAGCCCAGCAAGTGGGAGTATTGAGGCATGCACAGTCTGTTGTCTGTCAGCAAAGGACACTGCCTTACCGACCTCTCAGACTTGCAATATTGACATCTTTGTTTTTCAGGCATGCCTATAAAGATTGTAGGAGACTAACTGCAATTCCATTCTTTGTAGTAACTGCAGCCAACATTTTGCAGTTGCTGAAACATGAAATTTCTTCCCTTGAATAGACAACTTTGGAATGTCTGACCCTACAAAAATGCCATTAGTCATATGCAGAATCAGTCTCTGGGAAAATCACTAGTGGTATGAAACAAATCGGGCAGGTAAGATGAATAATATATTTATTCTGGATCCATAAGACCAGATCCACTTTTGATTTCTAGTTCATGTGGAACTGATGGCTTAGTCTGTAATATGTGGCTAAATGGAGAACTTGGACTGCTTTCTGAGTGGGAAAGTGGTAGAAGATAACTACCAGGGCAATTGCATGGTCCTAAACACAGGACAGCTGGCTAAGATGCATAGTCCTCCCATGCCTTATGTCACCCACGGATGTGATTCCTGTAGGTGACAAGAAATCTTTTTCCTCCATGCATCACCTGCAGGTATACATCTACCAAAAGGTTTGAAGAAGTCATGGCATTCTTCAGTTTCTCTGGATCCACACAGAACATATCAAACCTGAGAATACAGCTTATGCAAGAGGACAGGGTTTCTTTTCCTCCTTGCAAAAATACTCTGTTAGTGCTGTGTCTCAGGTTAGTTAATCTTGCTGAAGCTGCCTATTCAGCAAAAATGCACATCCACTTGTGCCAAGAAACTCAGATAGGACCTGCTTCTGTAGGCTCCATTTAAACTGGGGGTACAAAACCTGGTTTGCAACTTTAGACCAAAAAAATACTGCTACTATATATGCATTCTGCTCATGCTGAACTGTAAATCAAAATAGTTGGGAAAATCTATCTTATCCCAGTTTTGGTCAGGTTTTGTAGGAAAACATTCTTCACACATGACACTAATAGAACTTAACAGTAAAGACCACCCAGGACACTGGGAATCTCAGACTGCTTGGCCTCAGGTTCTCTGTTTTGTTCTTCTCAGCTTCATGTGTGCTCTTTGAGAGACAAAAAAGAACATTTGCTTCATTTTGAACTTGGATTTCTCTTTCAGCTGAACGTTCACGAAATCAGCCGGTCCCAGAGTTGGAATGTTCCAAATCCCCGTTTGGAGCTGAGTACATATGTTGTGGAGTCAGTTGTGACACCACTTTATAGAGAACAGACAATGAGTTTTGGATCTTGTGAGTACCTTTCTGCCCTGTAAAGAACCCTTCCCCCACTCTTTTGGAAACATCTCAGTCTGTATTGGAAACAGAGGATGTAATTTATTTTTATCGCTTTCCCTGTCAAACTGGCCAAGTGCCACAGGTTTCTGCTTTCAGATGTAGCAAGAGGCAGAGGAATCACAGTGAAGCGCCATTTATGTCAGTGGCTCCTCCTCTGTTTTCTTATCTTATTTTTGTGGCTACCTACTGAGTTATCTTATCACTCTTTATAATCCTGCAAAACTCTGCAACTTGACCCCTCCACAGAAAGAGCTGACCTGCTCAGACCTCCCTGCTCCCTACTCCTGCTCCCTTCCTCGCAGAACAAGTTGCTCTGTGCTTTGTTACTTTACAGCTCCTTTCTTACTGCCTATCTTACCCCCTCACTCCTCCTTTTCCTAGCTCATTACATTTCATAGCTGAATGTACACTCAGCTGTGTGGCCTCCTTGGAGTATGCTTAATTTCTCACTGTCCAGCCTGCTCTTTCATGTCTGATGAAGAAGGATACATCTTCTTTTCCATCTCTTCACATGTGCCTATTAATTGCTCTCCTCAGAGAGGCTGTTTACTGACTATCACTCTGTTTACAATTGAATACAGCTAAACATTTGGTCTTCACAATTCCCCCTCTTCTACACCACCCACCCAGTTTCTTCCCAGTTGTTGCAAAATAGATGTCTCCAAATCACTTCATAAAATCACAGATGCAATATACTTACTTTCCCACACCCACCCTCCTGCTCTCAAACGCAGTTTTCTTTTCGCTTAGAGAGAAGTGAAGTAAGTCTTTATATTGGTATTTCTGTCTCCAGTTCTCTAATAAAAACGCAGCAGTGAAGCTTAACAATTTGACCTGTTGCACATATCCTTACCTTGTGAATTGTGGAACACCCAGAAAGATCTGTGAGCTTCAGATTTCTGACCTGTGAAGAAAAAAATATGAACTCAGTACAAAATGCAAAAGTATGCCCACTCAAATGGGACCATGCATAAACTGTACATATGGGATCAAGGGCCTTTGGGCGGAGGGAATTTTAATGGGATGGGGTGACTAAAAATTACTCCAGCAAACATATAGAAGGGAAGAATTATATGGTTATAATACCGCAACTTAGATCTAAGATGAAAATTCCTTCAGATGTCCTTCTCATTGTTCCATATGGAGCTTAAAATATTACAGAATAATGTGAAATAAATTGAAAACATACGTGGGCTAAATTGTGGCGTTTTTTTTTTCTTCTAATGAACAGGTTATTGATAATCTTTTACCATTTGTATTTGTGACAAGGAAAGAAGCAGATACCTTAAGGAGTTTAGGAACTGATTTATGACGAGGTATATGAAGCACACCAAGCGTGGACATGACTAGGAAAGAGTGAGAGGAAGGTGGTCAGTAAGAGGGGCATGCACGGTCCACCAGTGGAACAACCTCCATATCCCCAAATCATTTCATCTGTGTCTTGGCATGGCATCCTTATCTGTACAGTTAGAGATGGTTACCCAGGTTGCCTGTTGCTTTCTAATTTTAATTCCTGTTTTTAGCACTTATTACTTTACAGAATTTAACCATGGGAACCATCCTGAGAATTTGTGTTGAAATCTCTAAGGTTTTGCAGCAAAAATAACCTAGCCTTTCTGATAAATCGATTAAGAACTGTTGGTTTGTATATATTTCTTCTTTGTTACTACAGAATTTTACTGCCCATAAATTACTGTTTGGAAATGAGAATGGTAACAGTCTGTTACCAAGGGGCCAGGCAAGAAGCGGCACAGGTATGAGGGGCAGAACTGCCTCTAACACCCGTGGAAACTAGAAGAAACCTCGTATTGTTAAATCTCACCACTGCTCTTCACACTGGCATGGTAGGCCTATACTACATTAATCATTTCATTAGGTAAGCAGCAGGGGCATCTACCAGGAAACTGAGAGTTTGAAGCTTTTTCATAACCAGTATTATTTAGAAAATGTATTTGGAGGCAGTGGAATTGAGCTGGCGGGGCAGGGGCAGGGGGACAGGACAGAGGCAAGGGAAGGTGGTAGTCCAGGAAGACCAATGGAAGTGTGTAGAGAAAGCTCGGTTTGCACAACCTTGCAGTTAAAAAGCCAACAGTTACAGAAACTGTAGAATTAAGTGGTGTGCAGTTTTGGTTATTTTTCATCAGTTATCCTGGATATGTAAAATAACTAAGCCAGAAAAATAGACAGCAAAGTACAGCAGACACATGCTATTTTTGGTTTCATTCACACTTGTTTCCCTTATACCCCTGATGCTCCTATAAATGCAGTTTCTGTGTTTATATCTCTATATAAAAATACTTTATATCAAGAACTCTACTGATACATTTTTATACTTCTATATAACAGGATAATGACAGGCACTAATTTATATTGGATGTCGTTATTGTACTTGAATTTTATGTTCTTGCGTGCTAGGAAAGGAAAGAGCATTTAAAAAACTTTGTGTATAATTACACTTTCAGCTATTGATTAATCATATAAACAAGTTAAATGGGCATTTAATTGTTACTCTTTTAAAGCTAGAAACAGAGCCATGGACTTTAAATTGATACTGTGTGCATTTGTTTTAATTAGGTAGTGTTAAGAATTAATGGACTTTAGCTGTTATATTTATAATTAAATACATTAGCATTTGCGTCTTTGTATCATACATAGGATCATTTGTGAGCTCTCTTCTGCTAGGTACTGTACAAACACAACTTAGAGTGTATCTGCAAGACTTCCTTCCTTTCTTTGTCACCTTTAAAAGAAAATATTGCGATGCCTTCTTCAGTTTTTGCAAGTGTCCACTGACTGTTCTGATGACAACTCGAAACACGCTCAAATTTTTTTTGAGATGAGTACTTTTTGTTCTAGCAAACTGAGGTTCTAGCTTGAGTGAATGAGGCCAGTACAGTAAACATAGTCCACAAATGCCCCCAAATGACTCATCTGATTTTGAAAGCAGTGTTTCAATGGTCAGAGAACGTCATTCGAGAGTAGTCTGCAGCACCTGTTCTGGTCATGCAGCAAACAAAATTAAGCCAAGAGGAAGGGGACGAGATGCTGATAAGGGTATTTCTTTTTTTGCGAGATTTATTTAAAAGCTTGTTCTAATGTAAAAGTTGAAGGAAAAACAAACAAAAACAAACAAACAAAAAACTGAATGAACAGAAACAATTTGAACAGGAGCAAGTAGCACAGGAATAGCCTCACCAATTTGGAAATTATCCGCTCTGTTCTTTGAAATATAGATTGGAAGTTTGGACCTAAGCAAATGATCAGATATGGAAAACTTTGGCTATTTGATGTCTTTCTAATAAACACAAATTATGGCTAGTGGTTGTTTCTGCTTCTGTGGTAAGTTAATGCTTCCAGTACTGTTCGTCTCTGCTCATTTAGGAGTGCTGGGGAGTAAAAGGCTGAGTGATGTTCTATTACTCAGACTTCTCATTCTACAGCTGGATTCTTAACTTGGTTTGGAGAACTTATTTTTGTAATGATTGCTACAGTTACTCATGTTGATCAAAGTTCTTTGGTCATATTTGATTATGAAACACCAAACTTCTACATTTCCACCACCACTATTTCTTTCTCCTCTTTGCAGGCTGGATAGAGAGGAGCCGAGTAAGTGCACAATTTTGTGTCAGAATTTCTGTAAGGACCCATCAAATTTCTTTGTATGTAAATAAGTGACCTAGCAAACTAGATCAATCTGCTCTGGCATTTCCCAAGTCTTAGCCATTAACATTTAGCAAAGGCAGACAGAAAAAGCCTCAGCAGACAAATAAGAAAATAGGGACAAAAATCTGTTACCAAGTTAGCAAGAAGGTGGTGTGTATTCATTTTGTACCAAAGTTTTACTATGATGCCCATTTACTTCCTCCGGGATTTTTAAAAGATGTGAATTGTTGAGTTTTGCAAAACAAATGTAACTTAATATGTTATTCAGAGCTTTGAGGGGAAGAGAAATAGCACAGAATTTGCTCCAGCTATATGATCTGCATGGATGTCTCTCACAGTTTTCTGTAAATCCAGGACTAGCAGGAGTCTGTCTAATATCGACTGAATTTTGAGCTAAATGGAAATTACTTTCTCATCTGTTCAATCACACTGAGCAACAGTTACTTTTCTTACTGATGTAGTTTATATTTCATTCCTTTTTAAAAAAACTATTTCATTTAGATGATACTCTAAAAAACCAGTGGATCTCTCCTGAAAATGAAACTGCTTTGATGTCATTATTCCTCTGTTTAACTGAAATAACCAGATTTCCGAAACATTTAGCACAGCCACTGACTTTCTAACAGATCTGCCCTCCAGGATCAGTTACGATCAACTTTTTGATGAGATTTCTATCTGGATTGATATTTGGTACCACTCTAAGATTTGTTTTTTATTTTTTATTTTTTAAATCAGTTCTTTGTTAACAGCATTAACAGACACTGTTAATTGCCTCGGAAAGTTTGAAAATTCAGGATTAGGAGAATTGATAGGGATTCCTTTTACAACCCAGATGATTTGCAGTTTTGGAGCCTTAGGCCTGATCTGTGCAGTTTATGTCCAATACAAACATTCCCAGGTGGCTGCAATCAAACATCTACACCAGCTGAAGTCATGCCGAACATGCACATGCAGTTGCTTGGGGTATCACTTGAACAGGACATTTGTGTTTTCACAAGGGGATAAACTCTCATGATTTTGCTATGGCATCCGTGTTGATGGTGGGATTAACCATTCAGAAAAACAAATGTTGCTGAAACAGTACAAAACTCTTCCTGCAAATGGCACCTGACTTATCTGCAGTTTGACAGAGGAGACCCAGAGGGAAGACAAAGGAGGATAGCCGCAGTCCCTGTTAGCACCATTTCCGCACGTTCTGCCAGGTCCCATACTCTGCATGCGGCACCGCTTCAGGGACTCTGCCTTGCTGCAGTGGGCAGGCGAGCAGCAGGAGGCAGGGCAGCACCTCTGCAGGGCTGAGGCTCCATCCCCAGGCTGGCGATGCCCCGGGACCTGGGCAGCTGCACGGTGGAGCTCAGCTCTGCCTGCACCTTGCCTTAATCATCTCTGTTGGGCCTTTTTACATCCCATTCTGGAAATGCTGCTAGGCTTTAAAACTGGGACATGTTATTTCTTCCTTCTACAGGACATTTCAGTGTCAACAGGTTACCTATACTAGAACACACAAGGTATGAGTGTTACCAATGAAAAGCAAAAACAAACTTTACTTTCTAGTACCTAGGCTTTTAAAAAGAGATTTGTGTTTTGGTTTGCTGAGATTTCCTGATGTTAATGGGGAAAATGTTAACTCTTCTATGAAGAATCTAGAATCGTATTTTTATAACAGTTTTTACCTAGTGCTGGATAAAGAAAGATGGGAGTCCATTTTAAGACTTTCCCGATGCTTTAAGTTTACAGGAGAACTTACCGCAGTATTGCAGATTCTGCTCAGAGATTCTTAGCACAATCTTATCTACTTAAGGGTATCCCAACATGCCCCTCTTCCAGTCAAAAAAGGGAGCAAGTAATAAAATGCAGAAAAAGAAGGAAATGTAAAAAAAAAGAGGAATGAATGATCGGTGATCAGAAAATATATGCAAACAAGATAGCAAAGTGTGGTAAAGAAAAGAAAGATTGGGAAAATGCCATTTGTACTGTCCGAAAATGTGACAGACTTGCAAGACTCACCCAAAAATAAGAGGACAGGAGTGATGATGAATACTCAAAAGCCTGGATTTAGAATTACTACTGGACTAATTTAGAATTTAAGATTCTACATTGAGCTGGGGAGGGAACCAAGGCATCTCTTTCACAGCTACTAATAAATGTTAACAACTGAAGGACACTTACCTGGCTGGGCCTCATCTCCCGTATTTGGCTAGACCACCTTAGGGACGTGCCTGTGATAGAAATTCTGACATATTAGAAAGACTTCCCGGTGTAACTACGCTGACAAGCCTTTTACAACCTCAGCTAGAACATAACAATCATCGCAGAGAAACGACACTACCGAGCATGGGAAACGAGGCAGCACGCGGTAGCCATGCTGACTGGCATACACCACATTCCGTTCAACACTTAAGTTGTACGTATGGCATTTCTATCTGCCTTTTTGTCTGATGAGTTTTTCCCAGGAATATTTACTTTAGAGGAGAGTTGAAGAAAAACAAAGATTCTACAAAACTGGAGTTGCTTTTTGCTTGAATTTTGTAGCCTAAACAGTTGTTAATTAGAAATTGCATGAAGATTTCTGTCTGATTTTGTACACCTTGACCATTGTACACTTCTGTTTTCTTTCATTTGCACTAGGAAGAAAAATGGTAGGAAATTTGATCATTTTAATTTCAAGATTAAGCCGCAGACGTTTTTTCCATATAATCTGCACAGGTGCATGAAACAATTCAGAAGCAACTCAGCACTGTGAACTTCAATGTGCAAAGGGGGCTTAGATCTTAGAAATCCATCTTAAGGACAGGCAAAGTGAAGGAGCAAGACACAGCAGTAGGCACGCACCTACAGGAGCGGCTTCTGCCCTGTTTGCTATCTGCCTGTGCAATTCCTTTTGTGAACGCACGCAGGTTAGGTGCTGCTCCTCCTCAGCTCAGTGGGAATTTCTGCATTGGCTTCAAGGAGAACAGCAAGACCACTTCTCACACCTGCCACTCACGCTGTGTGCTTTGAAAATGTCTGTTAGGTTTTATTCGGATAAAGGCAGATGATGCTTTGCCAGTGTTTTTCAAGCAGCACATTACCTAAGAGGAGAGAGAAATTTAAAAAACTCACTGATTTACCATGTTAAAAAAAGATGGCACATTTATTGCTACATAAATGTTATATACATAGTGTTTTCTGTTACATTGACAGAAATTTTTTGAACTTCTTGCTGCTGGTTGGAAAGGTTTATCAGCAATACCTTGAAATTTGACACAGGGTACAAATCTGCAATAAACCAACAATGGAAACTGGAGAACAAGATGAGAAGCAATTCATCTCGGACAATTAGCTCTTACAATACTCCATAGGTACTACACGGTATGCTAGAACCCTACTATGGTCTTACAATGCTATTGTAAATTTCTGATATTAATGAACAGGTTATGGTAAATAACCCTACATTTTTACTACCTAATATAGTAAAATAAAGTAAGAAACTTTTTACTGAAAACTTTTTCGATTTCAAAAATCTAGAAAGAGTAATATTTAGAATTCAAGAAATTTTCTTACAAGATTATTGTATAAAAGACTAGCTACAGTGAAAAATAAGCCAAATGTTTTTTTCTTTCTATTTTATGAAGGAAAGCTTCTGGGCATACTGCAAAGTCTAATATAGCCAAAAAGACAACAAGCTTAGAAGGAAAAAGGCCAGGCAGTGGCACGTGATCACTTTCACACGTCATAAGCAACAAATTTTTTTTAGCTGATAAAACACTGAAATGAAGAACAAGGCCACAGATATAATCAGGTGTTATTGATGGTATATGCAAATTAAAGTAATAGAAATGAGTCCACTAATTTCACAAACTGTTTTGTTAGGAACCATCCAAAACATGAGCTTAAATTCATTAGTTTATTTTAACAATCCAGCTTTTGTTCTTTCAAATTAAATGACTTCATAAAAAATATTGTTTTGTTCCTGGTTTGTGTGTGAACCAATTGCCAGTGATGAACGATGCACTATATAACAATAGCTCAGACAACCTTGGCTTAGGAAATTTCCTCCCATGGTCATTGCAGTGGAAGACAGTTTCCATGGAAGTTCAAAGGGATTTTAACCATTTCAACACATTTGTGACAAAGGAATACTTATGGACACTGTTCTGGTGGATTAACATTTTAATGCTAATATGGCTTGGGAGGGGTCATTTGTTTGCACTTGATTCACATGGATTTTTTTCTCCACTGACAAGCCATACAAAAATGACAAGATAATTGATGTATACAGTAAGGAAAAGTCGGTGACCATTGCTCTTATATTCCATTAGTTAAATAAGCCCACCTTACTGGTGGTGATATCATCACACTACCTGCCACGGTGAATTTAGGATTTTACTATTCACCAAAATTGCAGCCTGAAAAAAATCTCCTTTGTATTTTAATGCATTTTGTGCTTACGTACAGCTAACACTTTACATGTACTATATGTAGTACTTACTGCTCGGAAAACAAAGCAACTCTAACAAAGTAGATTCTCCCCACCCAATTTACACTTCACGTTACAAGCTTTACTATGAAGCCTAGAAGCCTAAAAAGGTTTTGTTTATAATTAGAAAAAAAAACATTTGAGGAAAGTCTGAGGGAAAATAAAAATCAATTTTTAAATCTAAGAAATGTTATGGTCACAGTATTGCTCCTGCCTGCATGCAGCCTTCAGGAGGCCTCTTACTGGCTTGAACCATGGAGCTCAGCATGGAGGGGGAACTATGACCATAACTGTTCAGATTACCAGAGACCAAAAATAACATAAAAAAAGCTATACCAAGGAATAGTTTCCTATTGCATGGAAAACACTAGTCATATGGCAAAAGGAGAGGAAAGGACAACAAAAGACTTTTCCCTTCCTTTTTTAAGACACTAATAGGTATGCTGGGAATGCTACGGGTCGACGGTTGTCACTGCTTTGTTCTCTGAATGTGAACAGCTTTAGTAAATGCTGGCATCCAGCTGAAATTTTATCAGCTTTTAACATGTTAACTTTTCCCTTTATATGTAGACCTTTACAGTTCCATAACAATAAATAAAATTTGTAGTTACAATGCATTTGTCAATTCAGTTTAGGCACAAGGCAACTTCCACAATGAGTGGAGAGATCACAACAGTCTCTGATTGTGCAGAAGCGACACACTGCTTGCAACAGAATGATATGTTCAGAGTATTTCACGGGCTGAAATTCTATCTGAAGATCTTGTATCTTCAATCCTGATGCAGGTGTTGACCAGTAGCTTTGATCATAAGATTGCATTTGGGTTTCTTGCTTCAAGTGTTTTCTCCTGTCAGGTTTGTGTCTTCATATAACGTTAGTTGTCTGTGTCCTTGTGAAGAAAGGTCACCTTCTGTGTATCCTACCAATAATTCTGGAATTCTAGAAAGAGATTTGGGAGATCAAAAGAGTATTAGGAAAAGAAGCATAATATGACACTATTGAATTAATTTTAAATGTAATTTAGGGCATTTTCAGTCAGTTAAGTGCAAAAGAAAATCACATCGAGGGGTCCGAAGTCTTTTTCCCCAAAGCATATCCATCACACACAGCAATTCCATAAAAGCTATCAGATCTCTGATCTGATGCGGAAGGTAAGGCAGCTCCATCCCCATCCTGCTCAGTTACTGGCACTCTGCTATGAACCACATTTACATCAACAAACTAGCTTTAGCCATGCAACCGAGCAGTTACTAAAACCTTCACATCCTAGAAACAAGTTATAAAAACAGGACACTTTTTACTTTTCTACTGTAAAAGCAGTTAAAAACCTTTACCACAATTCCTAAGTTCAACAGTTTAGTTTGGTTAAAAATATGGAACTGCTGTATTGTGGTTCTCTCAAACTAATAAGGATGCCAAACCAGCATGAAGTAAACCAGATCAGAAATAAAAGCTAGATAACGGTCTGCTTTTCTGAGAGTTACTGAGCTTGAACAGCTTACCCTCAGAAAAGGTGTGTATTTAGACTCTTTGGGTATAGGAGAAAGATTATTATCTGTGAAACTCAGACGTAAGAAACTGCAATTTCATTCAACTTTGACTCTTGTACTCTTATTTGTAAAATGTGCAAGAGACGGTACCTAATTTAAATCACTTCTGTTGAAGGTAGGCATTACCCTGTACCTAAAGAGCCTGTAACAATCTTCTCATGTCAACTTCATGCTTTAGTCATCTTGCAGAATTATTGCTATTTCATAGTGCTGTGTTTTTGAAAGTGCCTCTTATGAAAGCAAAGAAACTTTTGAAATATGGCAAGAAACAAAATACAAAATCTGTAAATCAAAAATTATCTAATCAAAAACAGCCTTTTGCTCTGGTGTGTATATATATATATGTAAAATAAAGGAATTCATATCACCTTATTTTCCTTAAAAATAGACAAATAAATAAATCCATCTAGCTGATGAAGAAAGAAGCTGCCTGTAAGAAAATGGGGGAAGTTCTAACTCAAATAAGGCTTGATTTAAATGCCATTCTGTTGCTTTGTAAAGAACACCAGGAAATAATACACTTCCATGGGATACATTCTGGCAAGATACTCTTACCTTAAGCTAAAATAGAAATGAAACTGTCTATATAAACAACAACAGAAGCACCCTGCCAAAGCATTAAATTTTCAGATGATTTCAGATGAAAATCAGGGCACTGAACAGCACCGAACCAGATCTGTGTAGATAACTCTTTTGAAAGTGGCAACAACACTACTGTTTTAAAGACATGGAATATCTAGCATTTTTTCTTGCTAAAGACATTTTTTTCCCACTTAACAAAGAAAGATAAATACCACACAATAAAACCCAAATCAACAATTTCAGAAAGAAAAGACTCATTGCCATAAGGCCTTCCCACCAGCCTGTTTTAAATGAGCCATCTCATACTGAACTATTTGGAGCATTTGGAAACACTTTTGTCTTGCAAAGCTGTTAGCATTGCTTTTTAAGTCTTAATTCACGATCCGTATCAGTGGAGATAGCTAAGGTAGTTCGTGGTCTCTGCTGGGCAAGTGATAGGAGTGAAAACGACTGGCCCTAAGCCAGACAGCAAACCTCTCTCAGATGAGAAGTACCTCCAACCGCTTCTACCAGCCCTGGGACACAATGCACGGATTTTTAAGTGAACTGAGGTGATATTTAGACCACTTAAAGATGTATAATTCATCTCTATTATTCTTGGCTTATCTAGCAGGCTGTTATCTATTCCTCTCATGTCATTCCAAGAAGGCCACCTGAGCCAAGAGACATAACCATCAGTAAAAACAGATGCAAATGGAGAGAATTTCACTAAAATTTCCTGTTTTTCTGTTTTATTATAAAACTACATTAATCTGCATGCTTTTTCTCATGCTCAGAAACAGGGAAGTATTTAGCTGCATCAAGAAGTTTGTACTTATGACAGCGCAGTAGCTGAGAATAAAGGTATCTAGGTCTTCCCAATTTTAGCCAATAAAAAGCAACAAACAGAAGAAATGTTACCAGAGCCACCCCGCTCTAGACAAGACATACCTGGCTGGTGTTCACATATGACCCATAGGGTTGGTAGTTTCACTCAGGCCAGGGTGGCTTCCTGGGTGTGGTGTTGGCGGCTCTGCCGATACGGCAGAAACTTTTTCTTCTTCCCTTCTCTTAAGGCAGGCTGCTTTAGGATTTAGGTTTCGCTCTGTAACAGAAAAATGATTCTTAACATCCTGTATGCTGATACCAAAGGGAGTATCAACACATTAATCACTGCAGTAAAAATAGCACTGCAGCTTCCTCTTCCTGAGTACTTACAGCCCTGTGTTAAAGCCCAGGTGCCTAAAGCTGCAGACGAGCCCTACTGAAAGTCCAACTCATAGATTACTATTTTAAAACAAACAAATAATAATAATAATAAACACAACAAAACACACAACTTACTACCTGCCTAGGTACACCTTCAAAAATATTGAAGAACAAAAAATTGCCTCCCTTGTTACAAAAAGTAGCTAGAAGTACAAGCTGAGAGAAAAATGTCCGCCGTTTACAACAAAATGAAACACATTTTTGCATTTTATGCTGAAGTCATACCAACCCTTCTGACATCACACTGCTTTTAGTCATGCTAACGCTTCTTTCTTCACCCTAAGTATTAGCTCATTAGAGAAGGCAGAATTTCTTAACTCGCTAATTCTCTGCCGCCCATCTTGGTTATCATCATATTCTTCCAATTCAGTCATATAGAGCAAAAAGGTTATTTTTAAAAAAAACTTATTTCCCCTCACATTATAAAGCCACTACTTTATAATAGCCAGCTGTGGACTAACTATCAAAATATTTCCATCAGTATGTTTCATCTTCTCCAGTTAGCTTCAGAGATGTAGATGTGAATCTAGTTTTCAAATAGTTTACAGCTCCTAAAAGTCACCTGTTTCTGTCCTTCAAAATGGCTTTTCATGAATCAAGACAACAGACAAATCTCAGTGCCAGAAAGACACAAAGGTATGCAACATATTCTGTCAATTGAAAGAAGTGATTTTTCTCCTCAGTGTATATTGAATTTAATCAGCATTTCGAGGTATTTTTCTTGTTATCAGTGAACTGTGTTTTGCAGTTTAGGATTGCGAGTATGTTTTTAACTGTAAAGTAACTGCCAGAACAGAGCAGACAGCACGAGCTCAGTACAGGAACTCTTAGCCCTTCCCTTCTACAGCACTGATGCCCCACTAATAACTGCAGTCTGCTGAACCCTCTTCATCTTACAGGGTGTTTCTCTAGCAAATCTGACAGAGGCAGTTTTGCACAGACTTGCTAATTGTCCTTCCACTCAAACCATTATCAACAGCCTCCTACTGGAATTCGTAAGATGATCACTCACAAAGAGTCTGCTGGGAAAAAAAATAAAAAGTAACTTTTCTGAACTACAGTTTTCTTAGTTTAAATGTGGCTGGCCTTTAAGTTTTAAAGAAGATGTAATTATATGGAAACTTTGAAAGGAAGTTAATTTACAGTGATTTAGGAAACGGAGATAAAAATGCTAGCCTACAGTTAAAGCTTAACATCTGAAATGTTTCATTTTGAATAGCACTAATCAAAAAATGAGAAGATGCTTTACCAGCAGAGAGAGGAAATGGTTTATGCTATTATATAATGCACTGGCAAAAGCTCTGGATACCACACAAAGCTCTGGGCACTCAGTTTTAGGATACTTAATCGAGCTTGGAACAGGTGCGAAGAAAGACCAGAGAGAATATGAGGAATGCAGTCTCTCACAAGAGGCATGGTGTGCTTGTGACAGTCTTCTTCAAATGCACAGTGCGGAAAGTACAAGGTGAGATGTAAACATGAGGAAGGGAAAAATCTTGATTTAAACTGTCTATAAAGTTAAGTCCAAATTAACTGCCAATACATTTAGGAAAAGATTTCTAATACAGGCATAAAGTATGGAAGCAACCAAGGCAAAAGCGATCTCATTCATTTTAATGCAGAGCTTTGTATGGCCTGTAAGAGTAGGGAGATGGACCTCATGTTTTTCAGTCCTTAAAACATGCTTCATTTATGTTCTTCTGACTTCTTCATAATAGTCAATCTTATCTTCCAGAGCAAGGCAAGCATTTTCAGACCAAAAAACTCCCAAGGTCAAAGTCTCAGAGATGCCAAGACTAGCTGGTGCCACACAAAGCTCTGGTAACTTTAATCTCATTTGTCTGCAGCATAATCACAGTTTCTGCATATTCCATGCAAGATCTCTGACTGGAGACAGCGCCTTTTATTAACAGTTCTGTCGGTACAACTCTGAAAACCCTTTGCGTCTCATCCTTACCATGAAGTAGCTAAGCTTGCATTAGGAAACTCACTCTGTAGCTTCCAATAGACTAACCAATTGCTTTTACCTACGGCAAGCCACAACTTTGAAAATGAAAATAACGTACACAAAAAGAAAACACTGACACCCTTCAGTGACATCAGTGACTCAAAGATGAAGCACATTAAGCAACTGACCACATCCACATCTGAAAGAATTCGAGTTATTGATGCGCTTACATCAGTGAGGTACCAAAGGAAGACGGTTATTCTATAGTCCAAGGGAGCAAAGTAAAAGAATGCTCACCAGTTTCAGTGACAGCCACCTGAGGGACAGAGGTGTCTCACAATTTTAACACCTCTGTCATTAAGTGAGATTAAAAGTCATCAGTAGCTTCACCAACAAATGAAAACGGAACAGTTGAAGATCTAAACGTGATTCCCAGAGGAAGTATTTTTCCTTAAAGACAGTGAACTGCAAAAAGAATTCTTCCTTCTGCAACTATTGATAAGCCTATTTCTTCCCTGGAAAAATCAAAAGGGACCAGGGAAAGAAAATACATGCAAAACCAACCTCGATTCAATTCAAGTAGCTGCAGGTTTCCTCCCCGAACTATGCTTAATGCAAAAAGCTAAGTAAATGCAGTTAAATTCGCCGCATTTTTAAATTTCAGTCGTGTGGGGTTCATCTTAAATCACATCCCTTATTTTTGATAAAGTTTCTGTACTACTAAATAAGCACTTTTTGAAATGTAAAGCAAGACGTGTAAATGTTTTAGTTAACTGGTTTGCCTAGAAAACTTGGATAGCAAAACGGCTAGGAAAATACATAAAAAAATATAAACCTAACACTCCCATCCTTCCTTTCTTTTAATTGAAAGCAATTCCTTGCTTTTCCTAAAGAATTTCGACATAGTTACAGAACAGCTAACGTGCCCTTAGTGATTTGCGTTGAGTTGTGCAGATTACAGGAGACCAACACTGTTCCATGAACAAAGCCACCCTGCAAATTGCCACAGCACAATGACGAGCTACTAACCTCTCACTTGCTGCTCTAGACTGAGGATGACTGCCACAGCCTGGTGAAGAATAAGCAGTTTTGTCTGTGGTTTTTCACTCTTCAGATGAAGCTGACACATTCGGCCAAGTTCTTTAAATGCCTCATTAATATCTCGTACACGCAAACGTTCTCTAGCGTTATTTGCCATTCTCCTCTCCTTTTCTCTTTCTATTTTCTGCTCAGGGTTTAAATCCTCATCTTCATTAGTACTGCTGCAAGAAAGTGTAAATAGAAGTATATTGAAATTTCACTTGGACTTCAAACAAGTCACTGTGCTAGTTCAGAATTCTCAGCTGATGAAATTAAAACTTCTTCCCATTTACTCTATTGTATATTGAACTATAAATAAGCAAAAAAACGTTAGAAATTAATGTTTAAGTACTCAAAAGTAATTCTTGCTGTTCCTGTAATTTCCTGTAAATGAACGTTCAATGGCTTCTGCCTGAAGAATATCCACACGATATTGTCTACAGAAGGTAAATGATTCCAGGAAAGTACAGTGTGCTGGCCCCTTGAAGCAAAAGAAATACCCCAACTACTGCTTTATTCAATTACTGACACACGTTCAAATAGTTAGAGATACTCAGCCATCTTTTCAGGTGAAGAATAAATCATTTTCAACCAACAGCTTTTGCTGGTTTCCAATATGTCAGCTTATACAAAAAGTTATTCAAGTAGTTTTCAATTTAATGCGCTTATTTAAAACATTTTAATTTTGTTAAAGATCTACCTGGTCAGTTTGAAAACTTTTCTTTCTTTTAATGTCCAAGGTAGGCCTGAACAATTACATTTAATTTTTTTTTTAATTTCACTTAAAATTACTATACTAAGTTGTGTAGCCTTATTTTCCCCCCACATATAGGACTGTTCATTTAAGTCGAAAACTGCTACAAAGCCTCTCCTCCACTAAAATTAATATACTAAAATGTCATTAAGCAGCTGTGATGCTATAGACTCCACTGCCTGTGGTTGCAAGTTTCAGATCGTTCACTGTTATCTCAAATTTCAACGCTTGTGTCAGGCCTATTTGGCAGATCCAGAAGCATTTTACCTGGTGTGAGTTCCAGCTGTTTTGGTCTGTGGTTTGAGGAGGGAAAAAGAGTTCTGAAATTGTATGTACATATCATATTCACCCCAGTCTATAGTTTTTCAGGCCACTGTTCTCCACAACTACTGGCTCCCATTTAGAAGAGGAGCCCTGGCCTAGGTACAAGGATTTCATGTCTGGGACACTTCCATCCTCTACACTGGACAGGACTGTCTCTTTTATGCTAGTTATCTCTTTAGGCAGACTATAGGCAAGGCACTTACACAACGGAATGCATAATTTTCAGGTGATTTTCCTGGAAAAAAAAATCTTCCATTCAAATAGATACAAGTACTGTAAGCTATCTGTCTTTATATTTCATATGCACAGAGGTAATGCAAAAGCTTTGAAATAAACTTATTAAACTTAAAGACAATCTACAACTTACACAGAGCGCTAATTAAACACAAATTCAGTAGCTCATGTCAGTGACCCACCTTGTTCTGCCTCTAGATGAAACCTTGATATCCTTCTGGGAGGACTCATCATCTGATTTCATGTCATCCGATGAGGGGGGTTCATGTATATTTTCATCCTTCTCCTTATGTTCAGACTTGATTTCTGTTGGACCTATAGCCACAGACTGGCTCTGCAAGCCACCTGACAACGCTGCAAGCAAACAGACCAGTGTGACTATCACAGGAGTGGAGTATTTCTACCTGTAACTGAACCTTAAGCAGATATTGCAGATGGCAGGCCAGAACACAGCAAGTTTGGGAAGCCAACACAAGGAACCATGCTCTGGTAACAGAAGTAAAAGATATCCTGGTAACACTGCTGTACTTGGACACGTGTCGTGAGGTTGTAAAGGAATTGTAATAATCAAGAGTAGCTTGACCAGAGAAAGACACTGTAAAATACAGAAGGTCATTCTGCAAAGTAAGAAAATTTGCACCTCGGGTCTGGGCTGCAAATCTAAGGGCATAGCTGCAGTGACAGAGGCTTGGGGCTAGGCCAAATCTGCAATACACATCCCTAAATGGAGCAAGCATGTTAATGAATAAGCTGACTTCTGTTTCCTATAGCTTACTTCTTTAGGCTAAAAATTGAGCGAACTGTAAACAGTTGTGTGGAGAGACTTCCTTTCATTGGCCAGATTGAAATCAGTCATCAGCTCACTCTGCAACCCTCCTGGCTGATTTGGAAATGGCTGCCACGCTGCAAACGGCATTATGGCATCTTAAGCTATAAGGCAGCTGTAATGCAAAGCGTTCTACTGAAACTATACAGGGACAAGCCCAACACAGGGATGCCCTCCAAGTTTTTGCAGGAAACCCTAACAGTGGTAGTTTATAGGATTTAGAATTGAAGTTAATTCTCATTTCTCAACTCTTCTTATGTTCCTATCCCCTTTCTGTACTGATGCACATTTACCAAGGTCTGTACGCTCCCTGGCTCTACATTATTACTGACACCATTGAGCTTTTAATATTGCTGGAAATTTACCTCTGTAGCTGTCTTGTGTTTTATGATTTAGTTCTGTGCTCTGAGCAGAAACTGAACTGGGAAGAACTGAATGGTTGCTGTTGAGGCTGACACTTTCTTCCCGATGAGTCCCAACCTAAAGAAAAACAAAGCAAACATTTCAGTCAAATATGTGATTCAAATAAACAGTCCAAACTGGAAGTTCAAAAGACAAAGTATTTGCTGGATTAGAGACCAGAGTTCAAGTTCTACCTCAGTAAGGGAGAGATTTAGTTGAAAGATGCTGTTACACTAAACCACTTGATTACAGCATATTGGATTAAGCTATGCTTCAAACAATGACCAACACCTGTTTGGAATAATGTAGCAACATAGCAATTTTTTTCAATATTATCCCACAGATCACTACAGAACTTTATTCTTGATTTATACCTGATTGTAAGATTTGAGTAACATTAGATTGCTTTAAACTATTATGGCTATCAACTGTAGTACTCATAAAATTTTGATCCTTTAATGAAAATCACAGGGAAGAGTAATTTTCACTGCTTGTGAACGTGTATGTATATATATACGTGTACACAAACACACACTTAAATATAGACAAACACACACACAAAAAAAAGTCTCCTCACTTCCTGATTGCTAAAATAGGAGTAGGAAAAGATACATCTAATTTCAAAATATTATTTTATTCACTTTAATATTTTTCCTCAGGTAAACACATTGGGTCTATTTCCATTACTGAATCTTATCATATGAAAATAATCCAGGCATCTAACTATTCCTACAACCCCCTGCATGTAATACATAATTTCTTTCATAATATAACACAATTAAATTTTTAAGAAGTATTGAGAAGAAATTGTAAAAAAAAAAAAAAAAAAAAAAAAAAAAAAAAACAACCTCAATCTTGCAAGAACTTTAATAAATTATACTTATGTAATGTAGCTGTGAGTGCAAATATATAGCTTGAAGAGGCAAATTTATTTTAAAAAAGCAACAACCCTGGTGCTGAATACAGAATACTGTTATCAATGCAAACATCTATTAAAAGAATACTATTCTTTAGTCTGAAAATGGAAGAGGTAAAAGACAAACTGCCTGAATTTAAATAAATTGGAATATGGGCCATTTAAGGCTCTTGATTCCTAAAGAGACAGAAGTCCTTTAAATATTTATAACGTAACCAACATAATGCAATTAAACAGTTAAAAAAAAAAGAACAAAGATGAGGGATTCTACTATTATTTGTATAGTTACAAAAATTGGCTACAGATGAAGCTTTTTATTGGAACAGTAGCAAACATGTCAACTAGAAGATTAAGCCTTTAATTAAATAGGTTTATTGCCTGGAGTTACACATGAGAACCACTGTTTTTCAATAAATCCTTCAATCCTAGTAAACTGCTGAGCTTTGAATCCCTCTTGAGTAATTAATGCAGCTTTTACCTTTCATGTCTTAGTATGGATTTTACCCAGAGAGAGATAAATACCCCTATGCAAGTTTATCCTTTGTTTAATACACACTCGTTCCTGTAAGCTAACACACACGAACAAGAAAGGAAGGGGGGGACCACCCCCTCTGCAACCCTGCCAACCCACAGCTCGTATCAGGTCATTCTGGGCTGCCACAGATTCTGCAGTTCTGTGGAAAACCTCGCATACTGCAGGGTATCTGTGCTTCTTAAAGTACGTTTTGTCTTCCTTTATGCCATAAGCTTTGTTTGGAAGGATTTCTAAGGGATACGGTCCTCCCAGTTCTTGTGAGCGTCTCGAGTTCCCCAGAGGTAAGGGGCAGGACGTGGCTCTTCCAGCCAAGAGAGAAACCCTTCCAAGGTGAAGGTGGAACTCACGCTCCCTGCAACTTACAAAACCCAGCCTTTTGCTGGTTCTGCCCTTCAGGTTGGGTTTTATTTTGTTCTTCTGGTCACGCTTAAGTCCTAACACACGAGGGTGCTTTTATTCAAGCTACAAACTATTCATCACGTTGAGGGCAGTTCCCCCCCCCCCCCCCATCTTAGTCTTGGAGGCGGGGGGAGGCAAAAATTTCTTAAAGCTGTGCACAAACCTAACAGCTGCCAGAACCCTGGCAACTCTCAAATCTAGAGCTAATCTAGAAGCGACAGATTAACAAATCCATTCTGATACAGGCAGAAAATAGATCAGAAATAAAAACTGCATTCAAGCCCACGTCTTGGTTCTGTAAAGAGGTTTACAAACTCAAAGCATACAGTTCAGATTAACGAGCGTTATGCGGGAACCTTAGGAGCTACACCGTTACAAAACCGACCACCACGTCAAGTTTTCATCTCCGATCTCCGCGGCCCTAGAAAATCCCCCCCGCCGGGGGCTGTCCTCCCCTCAGGCCGCCCAGGCCCCGCGGGGGGGGGCCGCGCCCCCCCCCCCCCCCCGTCGCGCAGCGGGGCCGGGCGGCGGCAGCGCCAGGTGCGGGCCGGCCGCCATTTGCATACAGCTGCGGCCCGCGGCCGGGCCCGCTCCCGCACGACCCGCCGGGCCTCGCCGCGCCTCGCCCTCGCCGTCCCTCCGCCGCAATCCCTGCCCCGAGCCCTCGGGCCCAGCGGGGAAGGCGCGCTGAGAGGCCGCGTTCCCGTCCCGCACGCCGCAGCCGTAACGGGTTGGGAAAGGAGAAGCAACCAGCACGGAAACCGCACCCGCCGCAGGACGCTCGGATCGCTTCGGGGTTCACCGCTGCCTATTTTTGTACGTACCGACAGCCTAGTACGTATTTAGGGTTCAAAGCAAACCAGTGAAGTTGTATCCCCGTCGGGGAAATCACAGTTCAAGGAAAATAGTAGTCCTGTAGGCAAGACCGTCACGTTGTAATTTACTGGGTGAGCTGCATCTTTTTAATGCACGTCAAGAAAGCCTTGCAGCACGTCAGACAACCTGCAGACACTCGGACACAAAATTTACGAAGTGCACAACTTCTTCCAGTTGATTTAAGCAGTAAGATTTGGGATCTAAACCAGAAAACCGGGTGTTTTTGACAACTAAATAAAAACTGGACAGAGCACAGCAAGTGGCGACACACTGCTGCACGGAGAGCTCGGTGACGTGGCAAAATGAAATCCTTTCTCCTGTTAACATCAGCTCTGCAGCTTGTGCTTCTGTTTGATTACCAATTTTAAACTTAGTGATAAAAGCTTTTGTGAACTGGCAAAAAGAATCAGTCATGGTCATAAACATCATTTGAACTACAGCAAATACCAGAAGGACGAGCAGAAGGGCTCTGGAACCAAGGTTTTTACACTTTGGGCAGCTCCAAGTTGTTCACTAGGAGCACAATCTGCAGAGAAATACGAGCACCGGAGACACGAGCAGAGGCTGGTGTGGGCAAAGCTGCTGAACTCTCCCCTTTGTGACTACGCTAGAGCAGGCAGGGGCGGGCAGAGGGAGAGCACTATTTTTTTTTTAGATTCCTGTTGTACCTGGAAAAAAACCCTCTAACTTGAGGATTGAGTTTCATCCTTAACTGAGTTTCCAGAGGCCCTTTATTTATTTATTTTTAATCAATTCAGGCTGTTCTTTTTCCACTGTATTGCAATGACAAATAAAAAGCAGCTTGAGTAAGAACAAAAAGAGTATTACTACTTAACTTTCCAATAATACATGAAATAAAATACAAATCAACTTCAAAGGCCACTTAGCAAATATTTGATGAGTTTGAGATATTAAAAATCTATTTGAATAAGTCTAATGGACAGCCTAGCTAAAAAGAAAACAAGACCATTCAGAGTGAACAGGAAATGAAGTCAACTAGAGTTTTAAAATAAATCTGGCTCAAAAATTAAGCAAATGTTAAAATAAAACCATGTCTGGTTACACTAATTACATAAAAAGGAGTTAAATTACTCATTTCCTAGCTCCTCCTGCCAAGATCATCTTCTTCAAGGGAAATTAAATTTATTTTTCTATTTTTTCTTTTTGCTAAAGAACAAAAGTGTTTTGTATAAAGATATCTCCCCCTCAAACAAGGAAGTTTCATTTATTGCTGAATCCCACTAAACACTTCTTGACCAAAAAGCCCTACAAGCACATCAAATAAACAAAAATAGG
Source organism: Oxyura jamaicensis (assembly GCF_011077185.1). NCBI lineage: Eukaryota > Metazoa > Chordata > Aves > Anseriformes > Anatidae > Oxyura > Oxyura jamaicensis. The sequence goes on along the minus strand of NC_048902.1, from coordinate 3,714,073 downwards.
GAAACAAGCTTATCGATGTTGGTATTTCTGTTCTGTAGTATTTTCTTAAACTTCATGGTATGGACTCTAAAATAAAGAGGAATTTAATTTCTGACCAAAACCTCTTACAGGTCTGTTTGAAATCTCTTACAGGTCTGTCTGTGTGTCAAATTTCCTGCTCTTCTACATTCTCAATCTCAAGAAAAGCAAGTACTAGAACAACTACTTGGAAATGAATTGAGAACTGAATACTTGCAGAATTACACCTCATATTTCTGGGGCATCACTGCAATGCAGTTGTCACTAATAAAACCAGTTACCGCTACAGCCAGCTGTGCCAGCCTCTGCTCTGTACATAATTCAGTGTTCCATGCTAAACTGTGCTGGGATCCTGTGATTGCAAATGATGTCAAAGGGCGCTCTTTGGGGACTAGGCAAGGCCACAACAGGATGCCTTCTGTTGGAGCCAATTTTTCTGATGTAACAAAATTAAGGTTAATCCAAGAAATTCTTTAGCTGACTCACATTTTAAGACAAAACAGATCCGCAAGTTTGTTTCACCCAGTGAGGATAAACACAAAAGCATTTTTTTTTTCAGTTTCCTAACATAAGTATATTTCTGACATGCAGCAAGCGTCCTTCAGTCAAAACTGCAGATCAATCACTACATGATAAATCAAGCCTACATTACATTTAAATTACACAACTACATTAAACTACAGCAGGCCACGGAGCCTTTATTTGTTTTGGAGAGTCATCTCCTACTGTCACCTATTTTAATCAAAACTGAGTCGATAAAAAAAAATATCACAGCTTAGTCTAAAACAGAAACAGAGACTTATGTCCATTTGGGCATTATGTGTATCTGACTTAGCAGCAGTGTGAGGAGGTGTCACAAGCCAGAGAACCATTTAGTCACTGCAAGTTTCAGTCACTCATTTTACCCCACACCATTACGACCTAGGAAAAAAAGGATTTCTTTTCTATGACTAAATTTCAGAACACTGTAAAAACTTTCCCTTTAATAGCATTCATTAAATACTATGAGGCAGCACTAAAAAATTCTGAAGTATTTACGTATCATTTCCTTCATTACTAAAAGCAACTGTGAACTTGTATAGAAACCTAAAGCTGGATATGCCATTGGAAAGTACCTCCCTTCCCAAACGTCCCCAGACACACACAGCTTATAGAAAGTAGCCAGTTCTTTTTGATGTTTACTGCAGTGGTTCTGAAATTAATATAAATGGATGTGTGACGTGCGAATAGGAGAGCCTGGAACTAATTCTGTTTTATAGAATACAAACCCTTCAGCAATTGGGGTACCTAATTATTTTGATGATAGGTGAAATTTTGCCTTGATCACGCAGTACCCAGCTGTGAATATGTTTTATAACAGAAAATTTCACAGCATGTAACTGGTCTTTAAAATTACACTGTAAACATGCAAACACATGGCACCACTAAAATAGGCATGTTTTTAAAAAGCTTTTTTTCCAGTAAGCATTCTGAGAAGGGCTGAATGAAAAGGAAGAAAAAGGGAAGTAAGCAACTCTACAAAGAGATTTCATTTACTATATAATTCTTTTAACATATTTCTGATCTATGGAAAAATTAACGACATTTTTCCAGAATAGCTCACATTTTTAAAGAAACTAAAAGAGATGGACTGAGTTATTTAACTCTTCTTAGGGATTAATCTAGAAGTTGCTTCCTCTTCATTGTTACTTACACTACAGCTGGGCTCAAACTCCTTTTCATTTAGAAAAAAAAGTTAAAATTTTGAGCCTGCACACACTATGGTTCCACATTCCAACAGCTTCCTCCCAGTCCTCTGCCAGCATCTGCTATTGAAGACTAGTTCCAATTTACAATAAACAGCTTTTCCAGACCAGAACACTTGAAATTCAGTCCTTCTTGACTGCTCTTCCCATTCAATCTCCCTATTCACCATTTCAAGGAGAAAACTGTTCTGCCAATTATTACACATCTGGAAAAAATGCATGTATAAGCTGAAATGCTCTCAGCAGAAAGTTTCAGCTTTCTGCATATGGTCACAGCAGGATTTTATGGGCCACTGACCAGGCCAAAGTCTAAGTTTTCCCATCTTTCTCCTCCCCCTCATTTCTGCCCACCCCTCACCCAACCGTCTAATTGGAAACCCATAGCAGGTGCAGATTGCCTGCCACCTTTTCCTCTATGAGAATCTCTAGCAGTTTTTTTCCTGATAAGATATGAATCTAACAGTACAGTTTTAACGCAACAGCCTCCACGATAACTTTAAAGCATCAGCTGTAATTGCCCTGCACAATGATATACACGTTTAAAAACATCTTTACCATTGATGCTTGTCTGTTGGTTGTTACAAGGCTAGATGCTCCATAATTTGAGTTCAGGCTCCCAATTGGCCCATTGTGGGATGGTCCCAATAAGCTATGGATGTCTCCATGGCCACCTGATAGACTTGTTGAAGGCCCCACAGCATGATTTCGTAGTACATGAATGGCATCATCGAGTCTGTCCAAGCGATCCTCCATTCGAGACTGCTGTTGGGATTGAAGAGGAACACCAACAGTCATTACTGAATGCATCTGCAGATTCACTATACTGGAACAGTTTCTACCTTGGAGACATTAAAGACAGAAGATGAAATGCAGTATCAAAAGACTTCAAAAGCACCTACCAGCACTACAAACAAACAGGAAAAAGAAAAGGTATCTGAAGATTTTGCTTGAGATAGCATTCATTCCACAAATAGGTGGCAGCTTTTAAAGTGAAGCTTATTATAAGGTTAATGTTACTTAGCTTCTATTACATGGCATGAACAAGAAAAAAGGAAGTACTACAAAACAAGCTGTCTAATACAGGACAAGAAAGAATGATCATAAAATCAGCCTCACCACATTGGTAACAATTAGGAGAGGCAGTGGCATTTTGAGAAGCTGTATTACAAAAAGACTGGACAAAAGTTACTGTTTTTCTAAATCTGTTTTTCTAAAACTGATCTTTAAACAGATTAGGTATCTCAGAAATAAAACCAAGTTCTCTATGTTACTGCAGAATAGGTCTCTGTCTTAGATTTACTTTTATTTAAAGAGACCAAAAAAGGCAAAGCAAAACAGATTCTGACATCGCAGCTCTCTAGAAACTGAAAGAGCAGAATGCTGGAGTCAAAAGATGGGTCATATGCTACACTAATTTAAGTTTTAATAGGGAATCTGAAGGAAGCATTAATTGAAACACAAAAAGGCACCATCTAAAGTGAAATAGTACCTCACAGACATCCTTTAAGAAGGACATTGCATCTTGCAAATGCTCGTGAAGTTGCTGTTCAACTCGATTTTTCTGGCAAAGTCAAGACAGAACAGGAAGCAAAGCACAGGTTAAGATTAATTCAAAAAAGAGGTGAGGAAACAGCTGATGTGCATGTCAGCAATAAATTGTTAGTCAAGTTAATGCAACAGAAATCTGATTATATCAAGATAAGAAAAGGCTAATATTTAACACTGCAGTTATGTTAGGATTCTAGGATGTACATATCAATTATATTTAATTGCAAAAATATTGTGAACTGATTTAGCTTAAATTTGTTCTTGTTAGGAAAAAAAATGAATTACAGCTGTGGAAACTAGAAATATTAACAGGTATTTAAAACCTCTCAGTGTTCCCTCAAAATTTTCCCCTTTTCTTCCTGATGCTGTATCAGAAATTTAAGAAATTAGTTAGTAACTTAAATCTTCTGCTGAATCTCCAAATCCATCAGTTTACAATACTGTAGGTTATTTCCTGTTTTTTTTTTTTTTTTCCCTGAAAAATGTTTCACTAGTTAATAAATGAACATTCCCCAATAATAATAATAATAAAAAAATAGACTAATACTTTAATGACGGTGTAATGAAACAAGCCCAAGGGATTACCATTTCAAGGAGAGTGGGGGAAGGACCAGTAAATGCGAAGGCATGAAGTCTTTATCTTTTCTGCAGACTGAACTTTAGATAAGAATTAGCTATGGATTTGTGAAAAGGTACCAGAATCTCATAACAGTGCTTTAGCACCAGCTGTCCTCAGCACAGAAGCCTCATGCCCAAGGAACAGATGGTGAAAGACACACCCTGCACGTCTTATATTGTTCAACTGAACAGGCCATTTGTTAGCAAAGAATTCATTTGTAATGCTATCCTACTGCTTCCTTTAATGATATGCAGGATTTATACAAAAACAAGCCTTCAGCTCTTAAGTAAGAAGTACTATGCTGCTTTCAGCAACTCTTACCAAGGAGTGTAGAGAGTTTTCATAGTTTGGAGATGAGGGGGCTTGTCCTCCACTCCTAGACCACTGACTGGCACCTGTCAAAATCGTCTAGGTTAAGTCACAGATTTATGCAGCATAAGCAGGAAACAGATGCTATATTTCTTAACATAATTAAAACCAACATACTCTGCATAAAGGTAAGCCAACATATGGGTTTATAGAGGAGGACAAATTCCTTCATTCTGCCTTATTAAGGGACATTTTTTTTTTTTTTTAAATCTCCTGGCATCTGTAGGCTTAGACACATTGATTACAAAGCAGTGACATCTTCAAACTACTTCAACGTTAAAAAACCACGGAGTAAACGAATACATGTAGTACTTTAAATACCTGTCTTTTGCAAATCTCACCACAAGACTGCTCATTTCTTTTTTCAGATTATGTTCAGTATATGTAAGCATATCTTTAACAGCATTACAATTTACATTAAAAATATGTGAAGAAATCAAATGGACACTGAATCAAAAATAACTGGAAAGACATTTTCATGTGACACCCCTCTACGAAAGAAGAAAACTTAAAACTAGATCTAAAAGCTTCTCTACCTTGTTTACTTTTCTTCTTTACTATTTTTACTTATCCATTTAGAAAAATAAATTTTAGATCATAATGCATTCCAAGTTTAGAAGAGTAAAAGTACACACAAGGTATTTCCATTCCTTATTTCAGATATACTCAAGGCAAATTGGAACAGATTTCATTTCACTTTAAGAATCGTCGTGCAACAAAGCCCTAATTATATACGTTACCTATACACTGCAATTTCCCTAATTATATACGTTACCTATACGCTGCAATTTCAAATAGGTATCAATTCTAATCTGAAAAAAACTTATTATCATGTAAAATTTAGGAATAATTACACGTGAAACACAATAACTAATAAAGCAGTACTTTTAAACAAAGCCTGAAGTAGTACAACATGTATTTTTCTCACCAACTAATAATGCATCTTTTATAAAGATACTACATGAAATTCTATGTCCATTAGAGACAGCTTCCTTTCAGCCATACAAATGTAATAATAAAGCAATTACATTAATAAATTATGGACATACAATCCAAAGCAGCTCATTAAAGGAAGAGCCTGTGGGCTTTTTCTTTCAATAACAGCCAGAGCTCTATGTCTGGAAAACTGGGAAAAGGTTTAATAACATTAGAGTTCCTTTGTTCAGAGGGCTGCAAGTAGTTACCTTTTAAAGAAAGTGGTTTACTTAGGAAAAGGAATAAAGCTTGCATAGCCATTAAAATACTCAAATATTTCTTTTCCAATTAAAAAATAAAAATAAAACTTCTCCGGTTTCATAGAAGACCAAAGCTACCATAACTGCACTCAAATTCTCTTAAAATACATCAGTGAGTAAGGTTATAATTACAAATTTTCACTTCACACAGCTACTTGGGGTCTGGGTGTACAGTCTCCCCCTGCATTGTTGTCACTCCTGAACTTGAAATATCGCCTGGAGTCCAGCTTGATTTTGCAAAGTAGTAATGAAATAGCTTAAGAATACATTGACTCACTGCAACGTTTGAATTTTTATTTGGTCAAAATTTCATTTTTAGAGACAAGACCATAGTTTTGGCTTTAATGAGCGCTTGCTGCTAACAGGACTGGGTATGCTGCTTCCCACAGCAGAGCATCAGCTGAACATTAAGCAGAAAGGCAAACTGTTAAGAACAGAAAACAAGGGACAACAGTAAGCCTGTGCACCTAGTTTGATGGTGAATTTCTTTTAATGGAAAAAGGTATGATTTCCTTAAGGAAAGCACAGAAGAAAACTGAGTGGGACTTATCACAACGAAAACAGAAATCCAAACCCAGAACTCCTCTCAAACGAACAACCCAACAGCAACCTGCAGTTTCTCACCACACCTCTAGTAACGCTAGTGCTCTTTGCAAGCAGTGGCAGATTCTGTTTCCATGTCTGTGCAGGTTGCCAGATGGCACTGATTTCCTGCTTTCCTCATTCCACTCCCCCTCACAGAAGTTTGTTCATGAAATCCACCAATTATGTTAAAAAGCATCCTGGCACCACAAGCCCTGCAATTAACAACTGCAGCTTTTAGCGCAGCACCAACATAGCAGCATGAAAAAAAAACAAATAAGCCGGGCAAGTGCTAGGATTTACAGGGGTCATCGATAGTAATCACTGTAGTATTGTTCAACCCCTCAGAACCTGCCCAGCCCTAATCCCCTTGCTCCCCTTTCAAACAAACACGCAGCAGAGACAGCAAGGGGCTGCTTCTGCATCCTCCAGACTGCCCAAACCCTTCTGAATACCTCTGATCCTGGGAGAAGGATTCTTAGGATACCACAGCTCCCACCACCCCAATCTGTATATAAACTTCACGTATGCAGCATTGAAACTACACGATCATTAAAACTATGCAAGAAGTTAAGCTCTAAGTGTGCTTATGTAAAATTAGAAATTAAATAAATGAGGGTTCTTGGGGCTTTTCATCCTGTTGTCTTCAAGGCTTTTACTTCAATTAATAAAAAAAAATTGTTAGTCCTGATACATGCTAAGAAAAAGTCAGTAACAAAACTGCCAAATACTACAACATCAGCTTATGCACCTGAATGTCTCACAAAGTTACTATCTCCCAGTTGTAATTTACAGATGAGGAATAGATGAAGTATGACTTAGTCAAAGCGAAAACACTAAGAATGCCAGGTAAACAAAGAACTAACTGTAAAATCAAGAAAATCACCGTGAAGAACAAAGTGCTCCAAAATACGTTATTGTAGTATGCATCGGACATTTGTTTTATCTGCAGCAACTTTTTGGGTCAGGACAGAAAATGGCTACCGGGAGTATAAGTAACAATAAATATAGTAGTAATTACTTTTCATTGTGCTTCATTGTGTTCTTAGCGACTCATTTGGGAACAAAGATAAAAGTCCAGATTCATAAATGAAGGTAATTAACTACTGGAGCAATTTACCGAAGGCTTGATAAATTCTGCAGCGCTGAAATTAAAGGGGGGAGAGAGGAGGGCAGTGTGTGTAATTGTAAAGCAGATGCTAAGTTTGTGGCTGAGAAGGATTTCAGTATTATTTGCTTTTATAAACTACTGTCTTAGCCACCAGAATCCAGAGTAAAGAATGCAAATCAACGTGCAAATTGTGGAGTTTTATGTTTGATAGAGGTTCCAACAAAGGCATCAACAGACAAAGGGAAACCCCACGCTTCAGAGACCTCAAAACCTGCATTCTAAAAACATAATTTAGGTAGCTCTTTCATGCTCCAATTTATGTGTGGTATCTAGTCAGGGAACTTAAACTGGGAGCTTCAATTTGCAACTACTTGGAAATGTTGGAACTTTTCTTCCAGCCACAGAGCTATTTACAACATTTGCTTTCGTCCTAGCAAGAAAAGAATAATTTTTTTCTGGTCTGACCTGCCTTTTCAGCACAACAAGGATACACAAGACATTTTTGTCAACAGTAATCACTAAATCAAAAACCCCATTAATCCCATCATTACTCAATTTAACATGGATTTTCCAGTTACAGGAAAAACGCCCAAAGCAGCTGTTCAGGTATGCCATGTCAGATATTCACTAATCCATTAAGTACACAGAAAACCAGAACAGTCCTCATTAAACACTGGTGAAATACAAATGATGCAAGTTTTGAGTGATGTTATATACACAGATATGCATATTCATATATGTATGCATATGACACTACTTTGCATGCAATAACTTTACTGATTTATTCATCCAGATGACGTAAGTTTTGAACCAAACTCATTGTGTACATCTTTCACTACAAGTTAATTTTATTAAAAAGAAAACAAAAAACAACTCCCGCGGAACAGTGACCAACAGACGGGAATCCGTAGGAATATGCTAAACAGAGAATGGGAAATGTTTTATAAACTTTAAATTGAACTATAGGAAAGAACAGGGTTAAAGTTACATCATCTTGCTTGTAATTCTAGTTCTTTGTTAAACAACAAATTTAAGTCAATGGAGCTTTCACAGTCCTCTCTGTATGGAGAACAGCTGTTCGACTTTTACTAGACAGCTGAGGCCACAGTGTCTGTGAAAGCTGCACTACCCACTAATAGCTGTAGGCAGCTGCCCACAGTTCATCTCCACGCTGGAATGCTTCTTTCCACATTCACACCAGTAACACACAAAGCACAGGTGACAGAGGTGGCTGCAATACAGCACATTTATTTTGAAAAATGTCAGAAATTCTTCTCCTGTAGAATGAAAGCATTCATGAAAGATATGAATGAAAAGTGTAAAAAATGGATGCTCTCACAAACTACTCTATTTTTCAGAGAAGGAACAAACACCTGCTGTGTTTCTTAATGCAAGTTGCCACAGTTTTTACATACAGCTTCAGAAACTAGCAGTAACAGAAACAACAAATAGCTCATTGCTTTCTCTCCAGTGGTACCTCTCTGTCCAGACATTATCACAGCTATGACAGTATATGGTTACTCAATGTTTTCAAAGATTGTTTTAGTAGAGCTAATTTTCAAAGTCAGTTGCCAGGATTTAAGCGAATGCTCATAACAAAATATTTACAAATCTAGATCCCGTGCAATGGAAAAATAAACAAAATATAGAACCAATTATGCAGGGAAGCTACTGCTGATTTCATAGTGATTGCAAGGAGGCTGTGTTCAAAAAAACAAACAAGTTATTGACAACAGTTAGTCTCTACCTGTAAGAGGCGATGGTGATCCAACTGGTGTTGATGGATTTGATGGAAAACTACTGCTGGTATGATCAGGAGAATAAATCTAAGAACAGACAAGATGGTTTTATGTCAGTACATGTCAGATACACAGTAAAAGAGCTGTGCTTTACTATGTTCTGAAAACATCTAGAGAACTTTAATTTTAAGGTAGTTGTCAAAATAATCATAGCCCATATTTGATAACGGCACAAAATCGAACTTCCTCCTACTTTACCAATAGCACAAACTACAGGTTTTTTTTAATCACAGAAGGGGAATTATAAATGAGTTAACAGTACACAGATAATTACAACAAACAGATCTTCAAAAAATGAGGAAAAACAACTTCCCAGTCATAAGAGAGAGAAGATTTTATCAGTCACATTCATCTAAAAATTAAAAATTAATTCTTCACAAGAGAAAATGGGGGGAAAGCATTCAGCTCTCATTACTACTGGTGCCTCTCAAATAAAAGCCACCTGAAATGTTGTTGCTGTTTCTACATATTGCAGCACAAAGAATTTTTCTCTCTTATTTCAGTATCAATTGCTCCCTTTAGATACTAAATCTCCAATTGCAACAATTTATTCCTTGCTATTAATGTCATAGTAAGTCCTGATAAAAATACAAGACACAACATCCAAAGCTTTAATCTGAAAATTTCAAAAAGTCTCCTGAAAATCATTTGGCAAAGGGAATTAAATGGTTTTAGAAGCTAGCTATGGACTTTAGAACATATTTTTTTATGGGTCACCAGTTCAAACCTGTTTTACTTGAGCAGAGACCGCAATTTGTTAGTCATCAGATGGCAATTAAAAAAAAATCTTCACTGGCAGTGTGGCTGATGTCTCTTCACACAGCCAGTACGACAGTTCAACACTTAGCTCACAATAAACTGGGACTTGGGTAAGTTGCATATTGTATTTTGTGAAGAGACAGAACCAGGACCTAAAAAACCACCTGCTTCTTCCTGGCCTATCCCACATTAGAAAAGACCATCGCCTCCTTAATAGAAACGTCTCATCCCTTTTGTACACGACACAAAAATCATACCCAGGAGAACAAACTACATCACTATAAAAGAAACTGTGGTCAGGCACTCAGTGCCAGGCTGAGAACTGTCGAGTTCCACAGACAGATAAAAAGATACTGAAAAAATAAAATTCTGTCAGAATAACAAAGGAGCTCACGCTTTGTTTGGAACTGATTGTTTTCCAGCACATCACCTGCCCATTTTATTTCACTGTATTTTATAAGCAGCAGCAGCAGCCACAGTAGAAGAAGCCACAAATAAAACACGAAGTCAGAATTCATCCCGCATGCAGTCCCTGGCTGCCGTACTGTTAAATGACCAATGATGAACAACCCTGACACCTTCTGCCAGGCTTAAACGGTAACATGACTCATTTTACTGCAACAAATGAGACTCCTCCTCCCATCAGTCATGGTCCATTCCAATCAGCAGGGTGCCAATATGCCAGGGTCTAATGAAAAGGCGCTTAGACAAAAGCCATACAATTGAGAGCCTGCAGAGCCAAACCTCAGAGCTGTTAGTCCAATTTTTTAAACACTACAGTGTACATTTCAGTTAGGCTTTGTTATGCTAATGTTATTGAGTCTAAAGCAACAAAGAAACTTAATTCATGAATTACTTTTAGAAGTCAACTTCCCTACATTTTCTTTTCTTTTGTTAGGGGACCAGTGGCTATTTAACTACCCGATGGTACAAAGGCCTTTACCCTGGTTCTGAGGTAGGAATCAAAACATAAGTTATCACAAAGAGCTCTGATATCATCAACAAAGTTAAACAGTCCTCCTGTTTGATCTCCTCTAAATTAAAGACCAAGTGTTTTGATTTGGCATTAGGCAATGAAATAAACCAGATGTTTCTCCTGCCATATAACCCTCCATGGGCACAATCTTAAAGGGTTATTGTCTGGCAAATGTTCAGGGAAACACATTAGAAATGGCACAAATACCCAGATTTTCCTTTCTTTCTATCTATACTAGTTCATTATCCAAACTAATGCATAATCCACAGGGCTTTGGGAACTTTGTGTAAATACTTTCATGTACAATTCTCTTTCTTGCCTACCCTGAGATTAAGACCACAATTATCCAGGCTTAAACCTAAAATAAAAGAACCTTTGCAAATGTATTATCTGGCCTTACATGTTTAATCACATACTATTCTGTATGGTCTTTAATACCTAAACTGAAGAACAAATGTCGTATCCTCTGATGTTTCGCACATGAAAGGCCTATTGTAAGATGTGCACCAACAGCATTTTAGAACTAGAAATTCCTCTCAGCAGTTGCAGCGGTAGCGTCCAAAATCCTAGCAGAAAGCCGTACCGTGCCTTCTCCAACAACTGCAGTACTTAACTGAAACTTTGCCCAACCGGACAAGAACCCGGGGCTTAATACCCACCAGACCGACGCGGGCTAAATTGTTGGGCAGGGGAGCTCCCTCCTCCCCACAGCAGGGCTGGGCGAGCTGCCCTCCCTCCTGAAGGAGCCCAAGAAGCGTGCTGGGGGCGTGCGTGTTGGGGCGCGGGGGGAGCAGATGGATGAGGCGAGGGATTTGAAGTGTGCAGACTATGGCATGCACTGATAGAGCAGATGGAATGCATCACCATCAGCTCCGACAGAAATGATTTATGGAATGACCTGGCTGCTCCTGCCAAGCAGCAACACGGGATGACAGAAACAAGTTTCTATGACAACCAAAGCCCACCCACCAGTTAGATTAAACATTTCTGCCCTGACTTCCACTCCCAATACATTTAGAATTCTTCTCAAAACACCAGCCTGGATTTCTCAAGCTAGGGACTTGGGCAAAGATACCTGGGGATCTTTCAAATAGGAAAACAATAAAAAGACAAGAAAAAAATGTTAAAAAAAAAAAAAAGAGCAATGGAAAACATCACAAAGTCCCACAGGTCTTGCTGGCCGACATGTCAAACTTAACACAAATTTTGGTCGGGCTGCAGAACAACAGACATCCTAAAACATCTGCAGAGTAATGGACAGCCTAAAGTGCATAAGCGTTACATTTCCAGGAGCCAAACTGATCCCAGTTCTTTTCTGACAGGTCTCAAACAGACAAAAAGGGAGTGTTAACTGCCCTCTGTGCTTGTGTGTTGTCGTATACTTGCCGATGCCCCAAAAGCAACAGAGACAACATTTTTCTCCTCGAAGCCAGCAGGTCACAGTTCTCCTACCCAATATGGACATCACAGCCATTATCTGATCTGGTGATCTTTTAACATTCGACCCTTTGAGGGATGCAGAGTAATAGGATCTGCACGACTATGCACATTTCCATTTGCTGGTATGAGGTAACAGAAGCAGAATGCAACACTCTTTTGGGGCTGCATAGTAGTCACTTATTTCTTTTGAATCAGAGTTAGTCTATTTGCCAAGCACAAGTAGTACAGAGCGCTTCCCCAGTCACCACTTCTAAGTCTGAAAATTCTCATATAATGAGAATTAAGTCAGGTACTGAATACAAGACCTAATTGATACATATTATTTTGAAAATAATCACCATTCCGTATAAATTATTTCTTAATTTAACTGTATTAACACTGAAATAATCACTGTAAACATGCATATGTAAACATAGCATTACATTGTTAGCAGACTGGAGGCACTTGCAATGTTTTACCTGACTCCAGCAAGGGTTAAAATTCAAACTTTATGCACATATAGCATTTTAAAACCTGTTCCATAAGTTACAGTTACACAAGACAGCATTCAAAACCTCTCAGTTTTATAAGGCCACCGAGAATGCATTTGAACCTTGAGGCAAGATGTGCTGTAAGAGTAACGTTAGAAACATATGACTAACTAGAACTCTATAGAAAAGAAAATAGAAATCTAAACTTTTTTATGATTATCTTTTACTTTGTATAAACAACTTTCTTTTTTCAGGAGACCAAAAAATCTAGGACAAATGCTGTTTAAAAATAAGTCAAAACTCGTCTTCTACAAATAAAAGCATAGTTTTTCACTTGCCTTCTTGGGGATGATTATCTTGTATATGACATAGTACATTATCTTCACACATGACCAACCCCCCCCGAATTTGGTATTACAAAATTAACACAAATAACTATGATCAAAAGCTATGATCAAAATACATCATTTAAGATCTGAATATTTAACTTCTACTCACAGATGCCAATGCCTTTCCAAGCGCATCACCTGTCTGTGAGCTTCCAGCACCATTTCCTCTGTTTCCTGTAACATGGAAAGCAAACCAACACTTATTTTTCAAGCTGAAAATCTTTCATTCTTATTTTATTCATCACATACAGTTGAACAACCACCGTTTAAATGGAGATTCTGAGGAAGTCAGTGTGAATAGAATCAGTTCTCAATGTACTTAAAAGATTTCATTAAAACAATTAAATATATATGCTCTCCTCTTAAAAGTCAAACACAGTATCACCATAATAACTTAAGGACCAACAAGTATACGTAGTTAGAAAAAAGACCAAAATTGCTGTCTAAGATCACAGACTGATTTCAATGAAATGTGAAGAGAAAATAGAAATACTAATTATATCATTGCAGCTTATTCCTAAACTGCTATCACTGAAGTGCTGCACATTTCATTAACTCTAGAAGCTGAATGCATTGAATAGCTCCTTGCACATCTCCTTGTTCCCCTGCTCTAGTTCCCTATATTATACTCTCACGTCTATTTTAGAAAATCCCTGAAAAGATCTTAACCGCCAAGCTGCTGCCACTCCTGTCATTAGTTGCACGTCAGCAGCTTGATGTGCCCTTTTGCTCCAAACACCAAAACAAAAGAATGTCTGAACACCTAACCATATAAACACAGGAAGGACCTGAGTCCTTTGAAATCTCATTTACTGTATAAGACAGACCCTTTAAAGTGAATCTCCTTTCTGCAATAATCAACTTCTAATGTCAAAAAAACTGCATTTGATGCGAGTATGAACCATTCAAACCAGAAACCCAAATCATCCAACACTCGCTATTTAAAACGTATTCCCAAATCCAAGCCAATACAGTCGCTCTAACTAAATTCTGCTTAGTTAAAATGAAGCCTAGTGCAAATCCCATCAAACTGAAAAAGGTCACCTACAACCATTTAATTTCCACATCTGTATCTAAAGAGATGTAGTGCATCATTACATCTACAATCTTCAGGGGAAAAAAAAGAGAAAAGAAAAAAAGGCACACTGAAAACAGGAGGCATACATTTCATTTCTTCTAACTCTTCCCAAGCTGATCAAAAGGATGAGGAAGGAAAGAACAGATCATCATACTATATTTTGTGATTTCTAGGCAAGCATGGAAGAGGTTAAACCAGCCACCATACTGGCTACTCAGTAATCTCCAAATCAGTTAAGGGAGGAATTTATGATACAGTTTATAAAGCTCCCTGAAGCCCAAAGAAACAGTCTTCCTGCCTTTCTCCAGCACAGTACATTGGGGAAATGGCAGCTCTGCAAACTGTAACACCAGTACTACTTATATGAACATAATTTATTAACTTTGTGCATGTTGCAGTCCTAAATTGCATTTTCTTGTAAATTAAAAAAAAGGCAGGAAGAACAATGCAGGAAGAGTTTTTTTACCCAGAATATTATCTGATCCGTTGACAGGTGGAGTGTGTGAGGCAGCTACATAAGGTGAACTGCTGGTACTGCCACGATGGAAGCTAGACATTGGAGGAAGACTGGCATTTATATCTGTAGGTGAGACTGAATGCGGGGGATAGCTCTGGAGAAAAGAGAAACAGACATAAGATATTAAGTTGTCTGAAATTAATGTTGACATTTTAAGATATTAAATACACAACAGCCAGCTCTTTATGAAAAAAAAAAAAGGGACTTACCCACCCTCTGAACAGACCACTATACAGACACAACTTTTACTTATACAAACATAAATAAAAGAACGTTGTTCTGGCATAGTACGTCAGAATAATGACTTTTCTTTCTGACAACCGAGTTTTTAACTGATATACATGAGGAGCAAACAAAAAACAAATTCCTGTAGATGAGATCTCCATATACAAGCACAACTACATTAACCCACGCTGCATAACTTACCAAACGGTCATGTGTGTGCAGGCTGCCATAACTGCTGGACTGGGACATGTGTGACGAGGAGCCTCCCAGCATTCCACCGTAGCCAGGCTGGCTCATGCCATTGGATGAACTCCAGAGGTCAGAAGAGTTGTGGGTCCCATCTTTTTTTTTTTTTAAAATACATACACACATATTTAATAACAAAGAAAAAAAAAAAGAATACATTTCATGAAGAGTCGTATTGAATTCTACTTTCTTTTACAAAAATATTTTAAAAGAATACATGTTTCAGCTACTCAGATGAACATCAGCAGGAAAATGGTGGCTAGTTTATAATGTGTCTCCTATTTTTCTATCGCCACACTGTTACTATATTTATAAAGAACAAAACAAAAAAAACAGCAGAGGCTTTATAGCTGAAATGCAATCCAACCACAGCTGAGAAAATACCAAGTACTTCTGCTAATTACACAGACCTTCAGTAGGGCCAGATTTATATCAAGAGTGTTGATAAAAATTCCAGACTAGAAGAAATAATAAAAAGGGGGTGGAAGGGAGAGAAGTTTGGCTAAGCAGAGCTCATCATAAACATACAGTGCAAAACATCTATTAATCTAAAAGAAGTAATTTATAGCCTAAAATACCTTAGTACCATAAAAATATGAAAACATTTCATAATAGCAGATTTAAGCAACTGAAATTACTACATTACATAAGCCTTAAACCCAAGCACATCAATGCAGCTTTCCTTCTGCAGTACAAACTGAAGCGCTCTGTAAATTCCCGTACTTAGAGGCCATGCTTTCAATATGCTCCAAAACCCCATCAGACTGCAGCATGAGCTACTTGTATGACGTGAGGCCAAGGAAATGAATTCTGCTCTCATTTTCTTCCATTCAATCCCCGCCCTCCCCCCCCCCCTTTTTTTTGCATGCTGGATACACAAGCATTTGAGCAGTTGGACTGTTAGCTGATATTCTACAGTCAAATTCCGGAACAGTCAAGAAGCCCTCACCTCATTTTTCTCTATCACTCCAGTGGGCTGCTCTGAAGCCCCTACAAATCAAAGGATGGGGGATTCTGTCCATCTGGCCTGGTGTATAATCCCCTTAAATTTCAGTCAGCAATTAATGTCATGAGAAAAACTTTAAATCAACAGACAGCTCCCTTCATCTAACTGTTTTAAAAGTATATAAAATTTAGCTGTAAGATCTAGAACAGTATATCACCTTTAAGTTTCCCCACTCGTTCTGTGTAACAGTGGCTAACTTCAAATTTCTGCCTAAAGGACAAGTTGTACCTTACCCATATACTTAAATCTTTTTACTTACCTTGCATAAAGAAAGTGCTAGCAAACATACTGCTCGGTGGCTTAGGAGACGGGTAACTTGGAGATTCTCTGTTGAAATCATCAGAGCTCGGGGATGGTGCATACACCTAAATATTGGAAAGCAATAAAAGCACTGTAGTAATATTTGGGTGTCATGCATTAAGAAACCCAGAACAGCATACACACGCAGAAAACTAAATAAAAAAAAGAACAGTGTAGCAAGCTGCAGCATTTGTTGCCCTTGTTTTATTTGCTTTTTAGCAAGTTGCCACAGTACAGTGGAACTACAGTAGAATGATCCCAACAACATGCTTTCTGGTGTGCCAACTCAGCCAGGTGGCCTGATAAAAGCTTGAATGCTGATTTTGCTTTCTAAGTGCATGACTCGCATAGACTTGTTGCTCAAGATAAAAAAAAAAAAAAAAAAAGCAGCAAGATAAAACAACTGGGCCTCAAACAAATTTACTTTAAAACAACTCAATGCCTGTTTGAATATTTAACTAGTTGGCATCCCAACAATCAGAAGGAAAAAGAACATCCAGTGACAAATGGAAGGACTTTTAACGCAACTGTTTTACCAACCATTCAAAAACTTGCACCCCTTTGTAAAGTCATCAAAAATAAACATAAGGCAAGACTTGCAGAATAATCTTCAAACTGCAACACCGAGCTAGCTCTTTTTTCACACTGGCCTAGCATTAAAGAAAGCCAGCATCATCCTTTGTTCAGGGTAACACCACACTGGAATGACTAATTTCGACCTGCAAACAACTTTCTTAACAAATTAAAAATTTTCAGAAGCTAGGTAAGCATAATGGTTAGAAGTTTCCACTGTAGTGTCTCTAAATATACGCACGTGTGCACGCGCGTCTGAAGCATATTCAGGACTAAGTAATTCTGATCAACAAAGCCGGCATTCAGCCTCAAGGACTCTACCCACAACCCTGTTTTTTCTAAGCCATGCTCTTTCTCCGTAACAGTAATGTAGTCAATATACCAAATACTGCAATATGACTAGCATAAGCTGAAAAGATGTATTAAAAAGGGCCAATTAATAAACGTGGTAGCAAAGAACATCCAAGTGCAACATGGAACCCAAATAATTTTTTGCTACAAAGTAAAAAGTGCAGGACTACTATTTGTAAATCATTCACCTTCCTTGTAAACACGACGCTACAGATAAAATAAACACACTTTATTAAGAATAATTTTAAAACTTCAAACCCCAGATAGCGCGCTGTGCCCTAAAACTCAGCAGTGCACATTTTTATCCTTAGCTATGCAAATGCGGGCCTACGTATGCAGCTACACCATGCACCTCTCTTCTCTCTTTGTGGTACCCGGTGTTTACCAAGCAAGAGAAGGGATAGCAAAAACAAGCCAGCCAACAAAAAAGCAAAGTCTGCTAAAAGAGAACTATTGTTCTCTGGAAGGGTGAATGTTCTGATACGGATATTTAGAAAGTGAAGTGGGTAAGTCCCTGCCTTCATTTGCATACCAATACCCCTCCTCCCTACTCCCAAATGCTTTCCTAGCCTGCTGTTGTCAGACCAAATGGTTGGGCATGTGCCTGCAGACAGCACTCCTTTATATCGGGGGGCTGCTTTACCACGCTCCGAGACTCGTTTTACATCAACAGAATTTCAATAAAACCCATCAAAGCTGCAGTATGATGGCATCAGCGCAAGGGCACAGGGAACGACGCTAGGGCACGGTTGCCGATACAAACCAGGCAGGGAAACCAGCAGGTAACAAGAGAGCTGATAAAAAGGAGTCAAGTGCAAACCTCGGGACTTTTAGCTGCATGTTTGTTTTTAAAATTTGAATTTTGAATCAAAATAGAGGGGGGAAAAAAGCTATTTTAGGAAAGAAAGCCTTTCCGAGGAGCTTTTGTTCAATATTTTACTTGCAAATTTTAGATTTCTCGAATAAGTGTAAAATAGAGATGCTCATCAAATCTGAGTGACAGAATGACAATACGTTATAAGCAACGTTAGCAGTACATATGTATTTACTATATATGATGAATGCATGTATATTCCCTGCCTCTGACATATTTTAACAGAAATGTCACTCTGTCAAATTGTAAATACTCACAGTCGTAGGACTGCAAACATATTAGGCAAAATTGGGCTTAATTTACAAGTTCTGCTGTGCAGAATAACGCAGCATATGCTATAGCTGATGGAAAATCTATCACTGTCACGGGACAGCAGTGGAAACAAAGCTTTATGACATTTAGCACTGACAAGAAGATGTACACTGATAAATGTGAAATAATCTACAATTACGAATTATACTTTTAAACCATGGTATCGATGAGATTTGTAAATGTAAACTTCAGACTGAAATTTTAACATTTTACATTAATTTGATTTCCAAAAACTGATCAAACGCCACCTCAAAAGGCAGATTGAACTGAAAACCTTGTACAGACCTATCATTTACAGATATGTATGTACAAGCCATTAACATAACAAAAATGTTATGAATTGTGTCAAAGTAAGAGAAGCCCTTTCAAACAGCTACATGAAAGTCCTCGCACAGACACACAACTTTATAGAGTTTCTGCTTGTTTTGGTATCTTAACTATAGATTGCAAAAACATAGCTGCGATGTTATGAAGCTGCACTTGTGCCAGTCTAGATCTTTCAGATCAAAGAGCTCTTGCGGCAAAACACAACTGATGTGGTCTCAAAGACTTCATTAACTCCAGATGTGGGGAAATAGCCAGCCAATTCCACAAAAGGAGCAAGTCTCTTTTAGTTACAATCAGAACTACCCACAAATTAAAACCAGGCCTCTGATGTCATCTGATCACCTGCAGATGAGCGCCAGGTTTTTTTCTGGTTAATGACCTAATCATAATTTTTTATGTTGTGTTGCTACAAACAAAATTTAAAAGCAAAGCAGAGGATTTACTAGGATTAACCTGAAGTCCATCAGATGCAAAATAACTTCTTTTTTTAAATCCGAAGAGTTGATGGTAAAAAAAAATGCCATCCTATTTTGACGTTGGGAAGTGATGTATAAGCTTGACCAGCTCGCTGGCTCCCAAAGCCCCGCTTGCGTTAGGACCAGTCCAGCAGAACGCAGCCCGCCAGAGGCCTGGCGAGCTGCTCCGCGGCGAGGCAGCCTGTGCCCTACTTAAAGGGCTGCTCTTCTGCGACAGCTGAGTAAGGCAGTTATAAATATGACGTGGCTGCTCAAGACAGCCTCTTCTAGCTATTAAACTGATAACAGTGACATCCAGGAGGCATCAAGCCAGTTTTTCCTGGCTGACATTCCCCCAAAGACGAGGAATACTGTTAAAAGGTCACCCTGTCTCCTTGGAAGCTGGCGCTCCCCAGCAGGTAGGAGAGGAACCCACCTTCTAATCCCCTTCAGTACACTACACCCGAAGGCACAGGATGTGCCTCTCGACTGACAAGCACAACGCTCTCGATTATGAATGGGAAACTCCCTTCCAATAAACACATGCCAAGAAGAGTTTTTTAAATGACTTATCAAGTGGAGGACTCAACTCTTTTTGGAGCTGTGCTAGAATATACATTAATCCTAACAGCGCAGTACTTCTGGAGGCTGGATGGCCTCCACTGAGGGAAGCAGGGCAAACAAGCTGCAAAGAACATCAAATCATAGACCCACTTCTGTCTCTTCCGCATCCGGCACCATTTTGCATTTCTCCAGTGGGAAAGGCAGGATGACGACAAAGAGTTTTTTGAGGGTGGGGAGCTGACTTCCAGAACGTAGCACTGAGCAGACTGGATCTGTACGACAGCAGTTTAGGCAAAGCACACGCACCAGAGTTCTGAAATCTGCCTTTGTTCCCAATATATTCAATGAACGCTACCATAGAACTTAGCCCCAACCCAATATATCTAAGAGAAGTCAAAGGATTACACAGCGTGCTCCTATCACAAGTGCCAGTAACACAAACATTAACTTGAAGATTTGGGGTTAGCAAATTTTACTTTAAGTAAAGCTTCCAAGTCTCATTCTATAAATGCATTTAACAAATACAACACTACGAGTCTCCCTGTTGGCACACTTCTTCTCAAGCAACTCTCCCTTAATCTGGTCCGAATTCTAAAATATTTATCGATGTTTAATATTAATGTTAAAAGCCGATTAAAAAATAGCAACGAAGCAATCAAAGCTTACTTCTGATGAGCTCATGCTATCTCAGGACCAAGTCTCCCTATTTATGAAATTACAAATTATGCTCCTCATTTAATTCTATTTATTAACAATTCTTGGAAGTCCTGGGAAGTATTTAGCAAGCTGCAGGAGAGACAATTTTTTGAATCCAGTAGAAATGGATAACCTTCTCTGTAGCTTGTAAACTCCGCTAACTAGCCCAGCTACATTCCATCAGCATCAGTCATGCACTAAGCAAGTGTGTGCCGATGAATGATTTGTACATGTGGCAAAATTTTACAGTGTATTATCTGCAGGTTTCGCCGCAAAAGCTCATTCTGCTGAAAGGCAGCTCTGGGAAAAAAAGAGACTTGTTTTCATGTTTATTATATTTCTGACAGAACCACGTACTAAAGCTTTCGGAATGTAGAACAGTAACTACTTTTCCCTTCACTACTTTACAGCGAGACAGAAATTGCCAAAAGCACAGCTAAATTTTTTAGTTGCTATTTAAGCAAGATGATAAAACGGAGAACAGCTCTAATATAGAAACAAGATCAGTACACCACATCCTAAATCCTACTTTTTGTTTCCAATACCAGGTGTAAAGGCTCATATATTTTAAAACCTCTTCTCACCACCCAGAAAGAAAATAAAACAGTCCTCAAAGAGAACAGAGCATCTGTCTCGCCTGCAAATCCAACCATAATTTTTAGGGATGGTATAAAATTCAAACTCCTTGAAGCAGCTAAACTGGATTCCATCTTAAATAAATGTTTACGCAGTTTAGGCGTGCTATACATGCCTATTTGGGTATTTTTGAAATGCAGAATCCTACTGCAATGATACAGGCTTCCTAGCTTCTTCCCCAGCAAATGATAATTTTGAAGTCATGTTAAAATGCGATAGGCCAACTTACCCAAAATCCCAAAGTCAGGATACAGAAATGTTTTGGTTTGTTCTTTTGATTTTTTAAATTTTTGATTTTTTAAAGTGTGAGGACAGGAGGAGGAAAAAACCTTAAGGCGACAGGAACAACACCAAAAATAAATGTGTATGTAATGCTTGAAGATTCCTTTTCCATTTACTAGAACAGCAAAGCCCTCTTCCCCAGGCTTTTCTGACTACACTGTTACTAAAGAATGCATACAAGTCAGTCTTCAAAAATTCCTATTTAAAACAGATTTTTAAAGAAACAAAAAAAGAAAAGTTGAAACAAATTAGCTTCCCTGTATTTCAGAAAGCTGTTGTAGCTGTGCTAGGAATCCCCCTCACCACCAGTGACCACAGGAAGATACAGCAGCAGAGATACAATCCTATCTTTTGTATTCGGTAATGTTTTCCCTGAACCTGCTGGTACTCTCAGTTTCTGGACTTGCGACAGACCGCTGCATTTCTACCAACGGACCTCAACATGAATGTCATTTCTGAAAGCAAATCCATGGAACAAATGGGTGTGCTCACATTTTGAGCAAAATAGATCCGTCCAATCCAGCACCTGAGCCCATCCCTAGCTGCTTTCATTTGCCCAAGGAAAGGGACACAACCTATGCTCCAAAGCATCGGTAAGGCTTGCTGCAGCCAAGACCCCCTTCTGGCAGGGGACCACTGCTCAGTACGGTGGCAGTTTAACCCAGCGGAGTGGAGCAGAGCAAACTCTCGGGCTGATGAACTCGTGGTACATTTTTGGAGGGGTGGGGAGGGGAGGGGAAAAGGGAAGGGTGAGGAACAGAAGAAATCCAGCTGACCAGCATTTCCTACCTCTCTTTATTCAATGTCCACAGCAGCGTACCCCTAGAGATTTTCCAGATGATCTTCTATTTATCCTGACTTCCAAATGTTAGCTTTGACCTTGTCTAAGTTGCTGTGGGCAGCATATGGCACAGAACAGATTTAATTGTACTTTTCTCCCTGTATACTAACTGGCCCAATACTAATAAAAGCAGAATTTAATAATAATTCTTAGCACCTGGTCGCTCAAAAATTTACAAACTGAAAACATTTTCCATTGCTGTTAAAGGACGTGATACATTATTTATTGCATTACAGCAACAGAGAGGCATGCTGTCATGTCACCTGAGCGCTTTCCAAATTATTAAATGCTTTTCTTGATGTTATAACTCTGACAGCAATGGCTGCAAGACAGCTTCTTCACTAAAAAGTATTCAACACGGGTACACATACTCGCACCTGGGTGTATTTGTCCATATCGACATGTCACATACGTGTATATACACAGACGTGTTCATAAATAACCTTTTGCCCTCAAAATTTTCAAAACACAAGCTAGCTTACAAAAAAACAATCAAAAAAGTTGCATCTTTTTCAGCACTTTTTCACGGGTATTGCAGAAATTCACTGCAAAAGATGCAGTAACTCCATCTTCATAAAGGGATCATTGAAATCTCAGCTTATGCTGAGAAAAAGCGATGTTTACTCAACAACAACCATCCAGAGACTGCTGTGTCATATTAACCTGTACCACGCGCGGAATACAACCGTGATGTGTAATACTCAGATTTATTCTCATGTGAAATAGTCACAGATGACATAAAACTCAGATTTATTCTCATGTGAAATAGTCACAGATGACATAAAACATAAGTAATACTGTATCTTAAATTGATTTATTTTGGTGATAACTGATATTAGTGCAGTCTATTTTGAAATAATCACAGAGTAAGACCATCAGATTCCTGAAAAAAGGACATTAGAAAATAACCGATTTCTTTCTAAACTTGTAGGTGAACTGAAAAAATTGGAAAACTTGCGTTTCAGTCTATAGTCTATGCGCAAACAAGATACAAAATTTATATTAAGTATCTTGAGGCCATTTCATTTTAAAAATTTAAACAAAGATGATCAGTTAATGAAGTTTCCTTTATTATTTCACTTATTATTCAAACTTTAAAAAAGAATCATTTAGATTTGTGCTTTTTTTTTTTCTTTAATTAGGGTTGGATAATTTATTTTCTTGTCTACAGCACAGCCCTTGTAGAAATGAAAGCAGAGAAAGGTGAAAGTGAAGAACAGATAAATGTGATTTTTGTCACAATTTTCAAAATTTGTCAAAGCTCCATAATAAAATTGTATAAACCTTCCATAAACTACAAATGTTTTCTGTATATCAACAGGTGAAGGAGGATGAGAAACAAAAAAAAAAAGAAAGAAAAATCGGGTTTAATTTTCTATTTCAGTGCAAGTACTTTATTTTCCTTTACGAATGTTATTTTTTTTTTCTTTTTAAATTGGTGAGGATTCTTGAAACATATTTTTAATAACTTCTGTAACACATAACGGTAAGATTTACTCCTTGATGAGGCATTTCCATTCAAACACGACTTCTCACTTTCAAGTGTCCCTCCTAAAACATACAGGAATTACAAAAAAAACACCCTCTCCTAATAGTTTTTTTTTTTTTTTTTTTTAAATCAGACAATTTTTAAAATTTAAGTTTATTTATGTGCCAGTGCACAACATCTATTGTGGTGCTTGAGTAGTTATTCTTTTGTTTAATATTAGGCTTTCTTCTGTCTTACAAATTAAAGAAGTTCTAAAGGAACAAAACATTCAGTAAGTATGAACACACCACATATTTTTTACACGTCATTTCCCTCTTGTTTTGCCTGTAAGTGAATCAGATTTTGTACATATCAGTAGGAACCAAGGAAATGTCAGTACCCAAAATCCAGTAATTCAAATAATCTCAAAACCTCAAGCAACGAGGCACATACCATCAACTACTAACTGACTGAACAATATAATTAAAAGTAATAAGACATCAAAAATAAGTTATATAGTGTTTCCATTACAGAAAATTTCACATAAAGATTTGGTGTGTACGTCCTGTGCTTAAAAAAACAGAAACACACACACAAAAAATCTCCCCTCAGCTTCATATATCCTCCTTCTATATACTTAAATTAATAATTTGTTCCAACTTGCAGGATTCCTGGGAAAGAGAACACTAAAAGCCAGCCAGAAGTTAAAAAAAATTAAATAAAAGCTCGGGCAACATGATACAGGATCGTCATATGATTTGTCATCTATTTACTAACTCTTCAAGCTCATAAAGGTCACCTCTGACCCGTAACAGGCACATGCTATCAATTTTCAAGCCATGCTCTCCTACAGTACCAGCACTTCCATCTACTATATGCCTGGAAATACTTAATAAGATCAAAGCCTTTTTTCCTGCTACAAGAACAAAGAGAAATGTTGTAATAGAGTGATCTGTGCTCTAGAAAGAATAAAATCAAAACTCCATGCAAGTTATATTTCCTTTGCTTCGGGGGTATTGTACAGTTAATTTTACTTAAGCCTTATATATATCTTCACATAAAACTTCAAACAGACTGGTTTAGCTCAGGAGCAGACATGAAAGAAAAATAATTTCATATTTGAAAGACAGCTGGCATTTGTACCAAAGGAAATGAAATAGAGACCGTGCGATTTGCCTCAGCCCTCGTCTCCCCTCGGGTACCTCACGGCTCCCCTCGCACGCTGCAGCCTTAACGAACAGAAACACCCCCGGTTAATTAGCGCCGAACAAAAACCCGGACAAAAAGTTTACTAACGAAGACAAAGCTCTCGGCGGCCCGCGAGAGGAGAGAGACGAGTTAATAAAAACACGAGGCGACTGCCAGCAGCTCCCCTTATCCTCCCCACTCTGCTGTTCTCGCCCCAGCCCGGCCCGGGGTGAAGCGCCCCCCTCAGCTCGCTCCCGGGGGCCGAAGAGCGCTCCCCAGCCTCTGGGCACCGGGGGCCCGGGGCCGCCCTGAGGGGCCGGGGGCGCCTCCGAGCCCGGGCCGGAGGCAGAGGGCGCCGGGCGGGCCCGGCCGCGGCTCCCGGCCGCCGGTCCTGAGGCGGCGCCCCCCCGCCCCGGGCCGCCCCCCCCCCTCCCCGCCCCCCCGCCCCCAGCCGACCCGGGCGCGGGGCGGGCAGGAGGAACAA